>NC_081775.1:1307500-1477500 GCF_963082965.1 Carassius carassius | reverse complement strand
ATCACAATAATCCACAGCACTCCAGTCCATCAGTGAACATCTGGAGAAGACAAAAGATGAAACGCATCCAGCATTAAGATGATTTTAACTCATAATCCATAATAACACTTCCTCCAGTGAAAAAGTGCATCTCCTGTTGAATCCAGACACAGATTTGTTCAGAGCTGTTTAAACGCTGCTTGATCTGTGCAGATTTCTCTCCTGATTCAGACCAGAACACTTTTTCACTGGAGGAAGTGTTATTATGGATTATAGACTCTATGTATTTGAGTTAAAATCATATTAATGCTGGATTTGTTTCATCTTTTGTCTTCTCCAGATGTTCACTGATGGACTGGAGTGCTGACGATTATTGTGATGTTTTTATCAGACTCTCATTCTGACGGCACCCATTCAATGCAGAGCATCCATTGATGAGACACTGATGCAGTGCTACATTTCTACAAACCTGATGAAGACACAAACTCATCTCCATCTCTGATTGCCCGAGGGTGAGCACAGTTTTATTTTAGGTTGATGTATTTCTTTAATAGAGTCTGTGGCATGGAAAACCTTCACTATTCACCTCAAAATTACAGCGGTTAAATAACACATTTCAATTAATCAATCACATCCTAAACCTAGTAGCAGAGGTCCCAGAGTTAACTGCTACAGGAAATGCAATCCTCTACACTGGGAGTAAACTTTTCCTCCACTGGTTTCTGCATTAGTGGGCGGAGCTAAAGCACAGTCTCTAAAGCAGCAGTCTCATTTGCTAGTACTCATCTATTACATCAACAATTTGATTTCAGCCAATCAGTTTGAGCAAACACAGAGAGTGCAAGGTTTCCCACACATTGATTTATTTGTGGCGGGTCGCCACAATATCAAAACTGACCACCACAAATAGATTTTCCAAAAGGCTTTGACTTCATTGAATAAACATAAGCACTGCATGTTTCAAAATCAAAGGCCGGTGCGGGTGTTTTTATATCACTGTATTTCAGAACATAACCGACTGTATTTACATAATGTACATTATTGTTGCTCCTCTATGCCCTGCCTCTCTGTATTTAGAACATTTTCAATGTCATTTTCATTTAATCTTGCATGTAATGCTTGATAAAGCATCGTTGCTTTACAGCCATTACCAGAGAAACCTCTCTCTCTCCTGCTCTTAAAGCACCTCCTGCTGGCAGAAAATGAATTTGCATGCACATATACTGTATATGGAGGCAGGGGAGTGCAGCCACAAATAGAGTGCAAGGCTGTGGAAAACACTGGAGTGTGATAAATATTCATCAACCCAGCATCTCATCAGACCTTAGCATTAGGGTTGTGAGATTAATTGAAATCAAATCGAAATCGCGATTTGAGACGTTGCGATTTGCTAATCGCAAAAGTCTGCGATGTGGACGCAATATTGCAAATGCATGACAACAGCCATGAGTGACAGTCTTACTAACCAATAGAGTGAGAGCACCTCCGTTCTTCCCAATCAGCACTGCTCTAATCAACAGTGTAAACGCCCACCATTAATAAATAAATAAACAGTATATATATGAAAGTGACGTATGGTGACCCATACTCAGAATACATGCTCTGCATTTAACCCATCCAAAGTGCACACACACACACCACGAACAATTGTAAAATAATTGGCCTAGTGGTTAGAGATTTTGACTCCTAACCCTAAGGTTGTGGGTTCGAGTCTCGTTCTGGGACGGCAATACCACGACTGAGGTGTCCTTGAGCAAGGCACTGAACCCCCAACTGCTCTCCGGGCGACAGATGTATATATGTATATGTATAGGACCCCTCCCAAAACACAATCGAATGGATTTCAGGGTTATAATGGGAATTGTATTGGTTTTAATGTAAACTACAATGGAGTCTATTTGATGGATTCTAACAATATTGAGCTGAAGCTTGACTTAGTAAATTTAAAATCGCAAATCAAATCACAATCGCAATATCTGTATAAAAAAATAAATAAAACATTAGATATTTTCCCCATATCGCACAGCCCTACTTAGCATGTTTATACCGTTATTAGCAGAAGTACTATTTGACTGACATTTGTCTCAAGCACACCAGATGATGATTGAAATCGCGAAATCTTATAGTCAGGTGCGACTTATTTATCAAAATTAATTTGACATGAACCGAGAGAAATGAACTAACAGAAAACATTACCGTCTCCAGCCGTGAGAGGGCGCTCCATGCTGCTCAGTTGAAAACATAGAGCGCCCTCTCATGGCTGTAGACGGTAATGTTTTCTCTTGGGTCTAAATAAATGCGACTTATAGTCCAGTGCAACTTATATATGTTTTTTTCCTCATCATGACGTATTTTTGGACTGATGTGACTTATAATCTATAATACGGTAATACAATTTAATACAATTTAATTCATCCAAGGCTGCTACGCTTTAGTTCTAATTACTAAAATAGAAACATAAAAACCTTGATTGCTGATGTTTTGTTCAAAAACAAGTAGTTCTTCTTTCAAATAATTCTATATATGAATGTATCTTTATAAAAATGCTTGCCATTTTGCGAGTATAATTTGATTTGTAATGTGCCAGTCTAAAAAAAAATAAAAAATGACTAGTCAATGTCTATTTCCTTGCCATGGGGTGTGTTGTTTAACCTAAATTCTGCTGATGCCCTTATCTGTTAATGCTGCAAATTCACACAAGTACTGTATATCTATTTTGCATAAAGGTCCTTCATGACAGAAAGCAAGTGTTTGTGAAACTTCCCTGAGTGGCAGCATGCACAGTCTGTGTATAACGCTTCACAATTCAATTCTCAGACAATATGGAGCAAATTAGGGCTGTCAACGAATATTCTAAATTCGAATATGTATTCGAATAGTTTAAAAAAAAAGAATTTCAAAGGTGAAAATTAATATTCGAATAAAAAAAATGTGGAAAAAAGGCCCGCGGTAGTAGAGGCGTGGTTGTCTGCTTTGCGAGTGGGTGCGCTAGCGCTCCTTAGGGTTCAGGGACAGGTCACAGGAGTCGCACTGTCTGGCACAGCATCACTGCTGAAAGTTGACGCGTCTTCATGAAAGATGACAGCAAGTGCAGAGCCCAACTCGAGCGCAGCAGAGAAAGTGAGGTAAAATTGTTGACCCGCGAGATAAAGTTGTATGCAAGCTATTTAAGATACAGTTAGCAGTTAGCATACCATTCGACCACTAGCAACATGGTCACATCTCAAAAATGTGCACCCAAATGAGCATGGCATAATGTGTGGAACTCCAGCTAAACAGTCACGTCTTGACACTTAACGTTACTTTGCATCGCTCGCCGCAAGCTCTTTGTCTGCAACACGACAAGAGGCCATAACGGATAAATTAATTTCGTTCATTTGTAAGGACATGAGACCGATCAGTATCGTGGATGGGGCACGCCTCAGGGAGTTCTGTCAAGCAATGCATCCGAGGTTTGATTATTTATCGTTTCATGTCAAAGAAAAGTTCCATGTTTACCACAGCACAGCTTGCTCGGAGCATTCAATGTCAGTTCTATATGCTGTAAAACTTCAATTAATATTAATAATATTTGTTTCAATCACTGAATGAAGCCTGCTATATTTGGGACAACAGTCGCAACCTTAAATTGCTTGCACAAAACTCTTGATCAGCACTCAAAATGTGTTTGTTCATTTAAACCATTATGCGCAGAGAACGTGAGGGTGAGAGAGCGTGAGGTCTGCAGTCTTGGCCATTAGTTGATTTCCTTGTTTTTGTGTAGGTAATACGTTGTCATATATGTTTAAACTTAAATAGACTAACTATACAAGTAGTTATGTCTCTTTGTATTATTTATGCCTGTTATTGACGTAATGCGCGTCATTGACAACATGCGCAACCAGATGTTCGAATAGTTCGAATAGTTCGTGTATTTTTTAGAGGGAATATTCGAACTACATTTTTGAGCAATTTTGACAGCCCTAGAGCAAATGCAAAAATGCTAAAATTGACATTCATTTAACCATTTTTTTCAGCTACTTCATAAATTAACAACTGCCATTTCTTTCCTTTTTTAAATTTAAATTTAGCTAAATTGTGACTTTAGAAAGATCATTTGAAGAAATATTTCCTATTTTTCCAATTCTTTTTTTGTTTTATCTTACAATTTGCGCTGTGTGCTGTACCATTAGCTCAGGAGTGTGGCCGCAGGTTTCACAAACGCTTAATGTGCTCTACTAAAACAGTGACAACTAAACTGTTGTCCTCCCATAGGCTTAATGGAAGAAGACGGTGTAAATTCGGTATACTACAGCTTATTAATGTTGCCTACTGGGAAGCAGATGTGACCGGAATATAAATGTAACAACGCACAAGTTTCCCATGAAGCGATACCCTCCAATAGAAAACTGTCTATCACACACACACACACACACACGACAGACAGATGGAACGCAACATACGTTTAGTGCTAAAATATTCACTTTGCTGAAATTGCAATGCAAATAATGGAGAAATAATTACCCAATTGCACATTGTTATACCTTTATGTCTATAAAGCATAAATGTTCTGAGTTAATGTGTTTGTCCCACGCGATTACATCGAGTCTGTGCTTTTGTATTTCTTTATTACCTTATTTTATATATACATTTCTTTATCATACATACTACATTGATTAAATATATATTTTATGTATTTTTATGCAATTAATTGATCAAAATGATTGTTAGTTGCAGCTTTAGATGAAAGACAAAAGATGAAATACAAAATGCACATTATGTTATATAATGGATATTTGTTAAAGACTGTTCAATGATGTATCAGCTGAAAGGTTTGGCCAGACCGGACAGGACTGTGAAACATCAGAGCTAATGAATAACCACAGTGCCTCAAGAACAAAATTAAAACAGCACACTCTTACATTATACATAATAACAGCCTTTTTGACTGATCGGATATGTACGCTGTCTTTAGCTGGATGGACATTCACTCTGTGATTTCAAGGTTATTATAATACATTTCCTTAACTAATGAGGCGTATATACAGTATATATATATTCACATCCTGCATGTGAAAAACATGCTATGTATTTGTTTTACTTTCCTCATTATTTGCCGGGTGCTTTACTCCAGAAGCTACGATGGCTTGGACCCGTGCCACCCTGGCCTTCATGTAGCCTCGCCAATGTAAACAGGCCACTTTTCATGAAACCCATCATTTGGTTTATATCACAACAAGTCCGTCTGGTTTTCCTCCTCTCTCTGCACACACTGCAGGGCTTGATTTCCATCAGGAATAACTCATGATTCATTGATTGTCATGACTGATCGAATGACTTGAGACACATGAACCACTGTGGTGTGAATCTGCTTATTTTATCATCATTTTACAGCTTTACAGATAAAGCCCTCACTTACTTTCATTATATGGGAAAGAATAACCCAAAGCTGAATCTCTAAAGGCAAACACAGAATTTGAGTTCAACAGAAGAAATTCTTTCAAGTACATAATGACTGAATTTTTATTTTTGGACATTTATTGAATATGATGCATGTTAAAAACACAATAGATGCTTGAAATGAGAAAAAGCACTACAGAAGATGCTACTTTTCAAAACATCCACCAATCGAACCATGAATACGTGTAATAACTTCCACCTCACAGAAGAAATAATCACTGTGCTGTGCTGATCTATCGGATGAACCAGCATTACTGTGACCTCTGGAATCACACTTGTGTGATGCTTACTAATGAGACGCTCAACAAGAACGACTGTGACATCATACAACTCTGTGAATAAATACAACTTAAATTCACGTCTCGCACACTTCAAAGCACTCTGAATGGAACACATATGTTCGCTTCAAACTGGAATCAAGCGGAATATCCTGAGATGTCAACTTCACAGATAGATCAAACATCTGAAGTGATAAGAGGAACAGAGTGGGGGGGCGCGAGGACTGGGATTAAGAGCCGCTGACTTCAGTATTACATGGAACAAAGATGAAAACAAAACAAAATGCCATCCAATCGTTTCTGAAGACAGTGAGAACCTTCAGGGGTATTTGTATAATTCTCTTAGCACTCTTTTAAAACCTCGCACCTTTTCTGCTCTGTTTTGCCTCAAAACGTAACTACTCTGCGTGCTGTGCGTACGGAGACTCTTACTGAAAACTGTGCTTGAAGCCTGCAGGAAGACCTCAGTGAGACCTCAGCTTCTTTTGGTTGACAACAGTCGATTTATAAATGATTCTCATTACGAATTTGGGAAGACATTTGTTGCACGTATTTGTTCAGGACGCTGCTGATGTGTTTTCTGGCGCACCCAATAACAAAGATAACACATCAGCAGTCACAGCAGTCGCGCTCACAACAGACACGGAAGAGAAGACAATGCTGAATAAAGTCGTAGTTTTTGCTATTTTTGGACCAAAATGTATTTTCAATGCTTCAAAATATTCTAACTGACCCTCTGATGTCACATGGACTACTTTGATGATGTTTTTCTGACCTTTCTGGACATGGACAGTAGACCATACACACAGCTTCAATGGAGGGACTGAGAGCTCTCGGACTAAATCTAAAATATCTTAAACTGTGTTCAGAAGATGAACGGAGGTCTCACGGGTTTGGAACGACATGAGGGTGAGTTATTAATGACATAATTGTGATTATTGGGTGAACTAACCCTTTAACCGGTTCCATTAGTTAACATGAAAAAACAATGACTGCGGTTATTAACTGTTCATGTTAATTTCAACTTTTAATAACACATTAATCAAAAGTTTTGTCTGCTAATATTATTCAATGGAGATAACATTAAAGAGTAACTAAACCCTAAACCAACTTTTTTTAGTTAATGATCTGTAAGAATGGGGCTTTATTAGTGCTGTTCATTGATTCGAGTAACTTTTTTGACATTTGAGTATAAAGTGTTTTAATTCTACAATATATGGTGTAAAAACGTGTGAGTGCTGCCCTCTTCATGTTGAACGGTGGCTACTGCAGTTGATTTTTCCTATTGGATGTTGCGGTGGCAAGTGACGTAAGCAGTTTTCAGCTCACCACGCCCCTTGGTACGAGCTACCACGCCCTTGGCAGTATAAAACCATCAAAATCACTGTAGTGAGTCAGGAGCTAGAATTGCGAGTATTGGTAACGACCAGGATAGACTTAATATAGCATCTATTTAGCATAGCATTTATATAGTTATTTAGATCTTCAAGTTAGATTTATCTGTATTTAGTATAGAGCTGAAACAACGAATCGATTTAATCGATTAAAATCGATTATTAAAATAGTTGTCAACTAATTTAGTCATCGATTCGTTGCTAAATAACTTTTATTTGCCGTAAGCGGCTCATTTCGTGCATATTTCAAATCTGCGGTGACCAAAGTGTGGCAGTAATGAGCCACCGGAGGTTTTACTCAGCCAGTACAACAGGAGAAGTAGCGAATAGCCAATAGCTGGCCTCGTTTTATGTCACGTGCTTCCTGAACAGCGTCTCTGCAGCATTCAGCGTGATGTGGGAGCTGGGAGTACTTTACTTTGAGCCTTCAAAAAAGAAGAGTAACCGGTAAACTCTGCACTACTGAACTGTTTAAGGGGACGTTCACATATCGCGTCTTTTGCGCGCTCAAGTTGGTTATTTCCAACACCGCACCGCATCGAGTTAAAAACATTTAAACTTTTCAGAATGCCGCAAGCGCATCACGGGTCATGTGACAAGAACTAACCAATCAGCTTCATCCTTTCCCGTAACAACGTTAAAAGCTCAGTCAAGATGAAAGGAACAGCTGATCATAGTTGTATATGGATTTCCATTTTGAAATAAATTTAGTAGCAGAGCTACTGCAAGCGATTTTTTGAGCTGCAAATCCATTTATCCTTTGCTGAAATTTCCTTGTCTTCAAGGAGAGAGCACGTCATGGTTGCTTAGCAACGGCAGACGCCTCAGGGGCGCTTCTGCACGAGCGCTTTGAAAAGGAGGAGAAAGCGGCGCGCCTAGCATTTTCCACGCGTTTTTAGGCGCGATTTGTGAACGGCCACTAAGACTTTCATTTGTGCAGATTCTCCTGTACAATGTTGTTTGCAAATGTTTAGTCGTAAAAGCTGATAACATTGCTTTTTAACAGTTAACATTTAAAGCTTTACAAACATGTTCTGTGATCAGTTTGTCGTTTACCAGTTCATAATTCAGTCGTGCAGCCTAATTATGACTGAATGAGAGAGGTAAATGTTTAAAGATATTTGAAATGCACTTTTTTTTCTAAGTATTCACTGCTCTTTTTCACACAGCAGGTTTTTTTGTGTGTGACTGTACAATTTTTTTTTCTGGACAACCTTCTGATGGATTTTACTTTAAATTGTGAGTTCCATTCAGGTTTCAAGATATTGGCACTTTTTTCGAAGGATTGTTTACAATTTCACAGCAAAAGCTATAAAGCTGTTTCCCAGTAAATAATAAAATACAATGCACTGCAATTTTATTCTGTTTTATCCTTATTCTTCGTGAAAATATGTTCTGAAAGATTCCTTAATAAGCTTTGTTCGGGATGTGAAACTACTTTAGGAGCTCTAAGGACTGCCATGGTGAAAACATTATTTGAAATCTCCTTGTGAAATTTGCTAGAGTATGGGTCAGTGTTTTGATTGCAGAAGAGTTCGACAAAGGATTACTAACACAATAAAACAACTCCAGGTATATTTTTGATGAGGATATGACCATGCAAAATGGTTAAAATTTCTTAAAAATCTATACTGAAGGATAAAGACCATTTATTAATAATTTACTTGGGGAAAAAATGGGAAAAACTAAAATATAAGTACATAAACCGATTAATCGTAAAAATAATCGACAGATTAATCGATTATCAAAATAATCGTTAGTTGCAGCCCTAATTTAGTACAGTGGTCAGGATGGTACGGAGGTGTGTTGCTGGTTGCGACAGCACTGCTGGACTGCATGGTTTACCAGCAGACTTTAAAAGTAAGCGCCAGTGGTTGCATGCATTTGGCCTGGAAGACCGCAAGTTCCCGCCTAGAGCTCGAGTGTGCAAACTGCATTTTACACGGGGTTGCTTCTCCAACGCAATGGAGGTGGAAATGGGCTTCTCCACACAGCTCACGCTGAAAAGCGACGCGGTGCGGGAGTTAAGACCGCAGTTTGAGCCAGCGGCTCGAATTGATATGAACAGACACCTCGACACCCTCCACTTCAGGTGAAAGTGGGGGAGAAAAGTCCTCTACTTCAAATGATCGCTCTGTTGCAAAGCTACTTGCGTCACTACAGTCACTCTCCATTTTAGCGTCTCTGACAGCAGCTGTCAATCAATCCGTCACTGCGAGTCTCAGGTTCACGCCCCACTCGCTCAGCCCCGCCCTCGGTTCATCCCCTCTATCTCCGCTGTGATCTGCCCACTTTTCAGCATTTTTCAAATATTGCCAGTGGGTGGAGTCAGGCTCTGAGCAGGGGTTTAGTTACACTTTAACTAACACAGTTGTATTTTTATTAAATAACGTTAACAAAGAACATTAACTACTGAAACAATTAGCTATTGCACATTGTTAATGTTAACCTGTAAACATTGTCGAGTGTTACCTATTGGTGTTTCATTCATTTTAACAATCTCTAATCTTGAAACACCTGCTAACTTTATATTTTTGTGTATTTTTTTTTTTTAGTAAAGGATCTTTCATTAGGAGGACAACACTTTTTTCACTTAGAAATTATATATTGTGATAAATACAAAAATAAAACAAACACTTTGACAAAATCTTCATTGACTATAGTGAAAACATGATACTGTCACATACCTAATGTACATACGGTTTAATAGGACTATAACTAATGACATAATTAGCCTATTGAATAAAGTCTGAAGCTAAATGATTTAAAAAGCTTCTATGCTTTGTGTATTCTGGGAAATTAAATAATTGGGCTTGTAAGTTTCTCTTAAAAAGTAACTAAACCAACTTTTTTTAGATAATGATCTGTAAGATGTTAAGATGTTTCTTAATCAGCATTCAGTATTTTAGTTTTTAAATTTGGTTTAAAAACAAAAGGTCTTTACCAGTAAAACTAAATAAGTATGCTATATAATACATTATTCAAAAATTAGGGCTGCTCCGATCACGATCGGCCGATCGTTCTGCGCATCTTGTCAGTAAAGCCGGTTCTCTAATCAGCGGTAAATTCCCTCAGGTTTCACATAGAGCAGCTGTTAGTACACAGAGCCGTTGTTAACTGAGAAGATTGCGCAAAGAAACGCTTAAAAAATAAAGTGGATTTGTGCATCTTCTCAGTTAACAACGGCTCTGTGTAGTAACAGCTGCTCTATGTGAAACCTGAGGGAATTAACCGCTGATTAGAGAACCGGCTTTACTGACGAGATGCGCAGAACGATCGGCCGATCGTGATCGGAGCAGCCCTATCCAAAATGTTAAAATCAAAATGTTGCTGTGAATAAAACAAAGATGCAAAGTGTTTCATTCATCCAATTAAAAAAAAATAGAGTAACGATTCACATATTTTTTTACTTGAGCCAATGAAAAATAAATAACTTTTGTCTCAAGTTAAAAAATATAGATGTGAATCATTGACCTACAATTTTTTTTAATTGGATGAATGAAACACGTTTTTTCAGTGTGCTATAGCAGGTGATTTGTAAATCAAATTAAGTCAATGTATTTTTAAGGTTAAATAAAAATAATCATCCTATACAGCACTGACGTTTACTTCTGGCTTTCAAACATGTATGCAAGTTCTACTTTAGAGAAGAAAAAAAAACACATTTCAGTTTTGTCAGTTTAGTCCGTTTCGTTTCTCATCCAACACACGAGAAGTTGATCTGAACATCCCTTCACAGGGCACAGACCGGTACAGTATACGCTCGCGCAGCTTCAGTGTGCAGGAAAGGCTCTTATTTGTGCGTCAGTACACCAACGGCTGATCGCTTCCTGCTATCTGTGCCTCAGACGTGTAGCTGTGCACGTCCAGTGCTGAACGGCTGCCCGTGTCCTGTGCACAGATTTCGAAATACTTCCACACAAATGGCATGATAGTGAATTATTACAATGAAGTCTGTGCATGTGGGCACACTTCCCGTAAAATCGGCCGAAAAAAGACCAAAAACCGGGTATTTTAAGCAAAAACCGTCCGGTTCCGATTTATGGCCGGTCAACTGGTGCATCCCTAAATTTATCCACAGTCAAACCAAAAATTAGATATAATTGATTATATTGTTTTACTGGTGGGTGCAGGACACTAGTTCATTTATGTAAGTGAGTATAGCAAAATACAGTGATCTGTGAAATATTATACCCAAAAATTCTTCATACTGTAGGCTACCAGTGAAACTGATTAAAAAATAATAATAATAATAATAATAATAATTAGGGACCTGACCATGTTTTGCTTAAGTGTTTCTTTCTTTAATTGCTAATGCAACCTTTTCACACCACAGACTGAACAGAATTAAGCATTGCTTGCTTGGGAACTGATCAACAAAGTATTGATAGTTGTGTAGATGTTGTCATACTGACAGTTGTCTGAAGTTTTGGTTGATTCCATTACATATCTTTTTATCAAAGTTATCCGACATTATCAAGATGAATTTGTTCTGACAGTTTAATCCTGAGTTCTTGTCATATTTTATTACCAATTTATAAACTACAGCAAATAAACTGATAATTTGAGAAATGTTGAAGGTGTCTGAATACATTTTGGTTTGATTGTGTATTTTATTTTACAGTGAAGACTATGCAGTGCTATTTTAAATGAACAAAAACAACCTTAAAAAACGTAAACATTGTGTAAATAGCACAAATAAATAAATAGAACGAACATACAGTAAATATTAAACCATTTCAGACAGGGTCCCTCTAACCCCAGCTACAAGACGGAGCAATGCACTGTGTGTACGGTAAGAAATAAAACAGGAAGACATGTGGTTTAAAAGATGGCAAGTAAAATAAAAAGCACATCTGTATGCAATACAGTTTCATTATTGTTCATTATTATCCAGAGTGGCTTACTATAAATAATTTGTGCGACCAAATCATGTTTTGCGTCAGTAACGGAAAAAGTTAGTAGCACAAGTGCCACCAGTGGAAAAAGTTAGTGTAGTTCCCTGTCATTTGAAAAATTTGCATTGTGCCCCTAAATTGTTTTCATGTTCGTGCACTACATGTATTCAATGTAATATGAAATGTCAGGATGCAAAAGGCCTATATCCACTACAACTAATACAAGCACTCTGCGAAGGGCACAGGAATGGTATCACAGGACTGAACTGGCACAAATTAAGTGTCTCTGATTCGCCAACTTCTTTGTTAGCTGACCGATAATAAAACCGGCTTCGCTGACCTTCAAAATAAACCTGCTGCCCTTTCAATGAATGCTTGAATACTACCCTGATATTGCCATGTTTTTGACATTGTGTCATCATTGTAATAGCTTTGACCACTCTCTGGTGCCTCATGTTAGATTTTCCCAAACAAATTTAATAGTAAACAATGACTCACCATTTCAGTACACAAAAAGCACCATTGCTGTTTGGACATAGTGCCAGGGTAATGCCAGTTTTTGGGATGTCACTTTATAATACCATGTCTTTTGGTAGCACCATGGAATTATTTGAGCAATGATATATACACAGTAATCACGCATTACCACAGAATATGAGAAAATACTGCCATCTCTACACAATGATCCCACCACCGCGCTTTCATCAAACAAACAAATCACAGGAAATAATGAAAGTAAATAAATATCAAACAGCGACAGACGTGCGTTAGTTTGTCTCGCGTTTATATGCACTTGTCATTTACTGATTGTGCTGACTGTGTGTGCCATTATCAGTAGGTGTTTAAAAAAATCCCTTTAGCAGCAAAACATGCAAATTAATAAGAATATTCAAACAAAAGAAGAAATCCATGTCCACGGCCGCGCAGCCCCGTATAACCACCGTTATGTGAAGCGTCATCGCCCGCGGCACAACGCGTGGATCATCGCGTGACGCTTACCTGTAGACAACATTAATGCTTCCGCGAAAACCACGCCGGCCCACCGGGGATTACTGTCCTCGTACGGGTTTACGGGGATTATTCCAGCGCTGCGCGTGTGTCCGAGCGCGTCACTGCACATCCATCAGCCCAGAGCGTCACGAGCTTTGCGCGAAGCCTCCGCGAGGCGTGCCTTCAAATAATCCCAGGTGAAAAAACGAAAGGAAAGCTTCAATACGCCAAGGTTTTGGCAGAGGGAGATCAAAACATAAGAGCGCTAGTTGAGCTAGCAGCTCTGGGTTCGGCTAGACACGCCCACACGCTGCGCGGCGTCACCGCTTCCCTGCGCGAGCTGCAGATCACCAACGAGGATTGGCTCTTGAATATTAATATGGTGACGCTCCAGGAAGGTTACCAAGCAACGCTCATTCATGGGGTAATCCTTCGCCGTAGTGGGATTTGTAATTGCTCGCCGGATACACATTAAAATAATATTCTTGTTTTGAATTATGGACTTTAAGAAGCAGGATATGTAGAACTTGTGGGGAACCTTAACGTATAAAATGAGTGAGTGATTCCTGTATTCGAAAGGCGCAGTGCGCATGCGCAGATGTCTGAGCCTGCGCTGCCGCTGTGGACCTCGCGAGCCATCTTGATGTCGCTCCACACGCTACACCCCGATCTCTCTGTGACATAAATCACTGCTACACACTTTTTAAACAATGTCAGGTGATCTTCTTTTTATTACTTGAATTTTTTACAGACATTTTCCATGGTCAGAAAGTTAATTTACATCTGTCTAGGCCTATCTGTCTGCCTGATATATATATATATATATATATATATATATATATATATATATATATATATATATATATATATATACAGGTGCATCTCAATAAATTGTAAAGTTGTGGAAAAGCTCATTTATTTCAGTAATTCAACTAAAATTGTGAAACTCGTGTATTAAATAAATTGGTTTATTTTAATTGTGATGATTTTGGCTCAGATTTAACAAAAACAAACCAATTCACTCTCAACAAATTAGAATATGGTGACATCTTTGCATACTATACAAGATACAAGTTCATTTAGGCGATTTAATATGCCCTGTGACATTTTACAGTTTCAATTTAAAAACTCCTTGAGATTTTAAAGTCAGTTTAATAGTATTGAAATTCAAGTTGAATCTAGTATAAAAAAGGTTTTAATTGTTTAAATTATTTCTATGAATTAATAATTTGTTATCATGACTTTTTCTTATTTTTTTACGAGCTGTATTCATTTTCCATTTCGGAATCGCAGCACCCACTTTTTTCTTGTTTTAAATCTATTTATCTCCTACAACGGGTTGGTTTGTATGGAAGCCCATTCCCGCCACATAAGAAAAAAAAACGAGCATAAAAACTCATTAGTCATTATTATGACATAAAATGTCGAATTTATGATTTAGTAAATCGAAATTATGACTTTAAAATTCATAATTATGAGATAAAAAGTCGAAATTTTGACATACCAAGTCGAAATTTTGACATACTAAATCGAAATTATGACTTTAAAAGTCATAATTATGAGATAAAAAGTCAAAATTTTGACATACTAAGTCGAAATTATGACATTAAAAAGTCGAAATTATGACTTTAAAAGTCAAAATTATGACATAACTAATTCGAAATTATGACTTTGTCGACTAGCTTATTGATCTTCAGGCTTCACTCGACAGGACACGGCACGACACGACACAGGATGACATGCATGCTTCCATAGAATTGTGAACACATTAATTGGGCTATTTTTATCGTAGTTGGATGAAATTCTTGCCTTTAGCTAGCGGATCTGAGCAAACTCACTTCTGAAAAGATTTAAGGAAAGAATTGCATCATCCCAGGTAAGTCATAAAGTAGCCTAGGCTACACAGAAGTAGGCTATTGCATAATTGCACATAAGTAAAGACTCACAAAATGAAGATTACATTTCGCGTAGCCTATTTATAGATGTGAATATGAATGATCCCGCGTCATATAGGCCTATTAAATCACATTTAGAACATGTTATGGCTTTGGCGCCTAAAACACTCTAAGAATAGGCCTATATAAGGGAAAATTAGAACGCATGTTAAAGTTTCAGATGTATAGGCCTAATAAATTATGGCAGTATATAACATTTTATGGGGGAACTAATACAACATTTTATTTCATGTAGGCTACCATCATAGTCAGCCACCTCCTAAGTGAACGAAGCAGCTGCTTAGGGCCCCGCCGCCTCTAGGTGGACCCCAAGACCCTGACCGTAACATCCCAGCAAACATTTGGACGTCTTTTGACCGTTGAAAAGACGTCCGTCCGACACGTCCCGTCATGGTTGAAAAATAGTTCCAAAATGAAAGTTGAACCGACGTCTTTGACGTCTTCTGTACGTGAACTGCACGTCTTTTCTGCACGTCTCCTGGACGTCTAAATGCGTCGTCTTCTGGACGTCCAAATGCGTCGATTTCTGGACGTTGTCGTTTAAATGTTTAAATGCGTTGCTGCATAGTTTAAGTGTATGTATATATAAGCCTGCATATAAAATAATCACACACCCACTGTGTAACATCGTGAAAGGCAATCAATTATGTCTTGAGGTTTAACACATCTTGACAAAAGTTCTAGATCAGTCAGACCTGAACATCCATAAAACATCTTAATCAAGTGTACATCACAAACTATAACACATTATTTGTGGACATATGCAAAAAAAGAAGCATGCTCTGATTTAGCACATTTTATTGTTTTTGAACAGTTTAGCATCTGTTAACCAAACTAAAATACCAATTACAAAATACTGAATTATTATATAAAGGGGAAATTCTGTCATTTACTCACCCTCATGTTTCAAACCTGTATACCTTTCTATGTTCTGATGATATTGTTTTCACGTTTGCTTTACTGGGTCAATGACAAATAAGAATCTTCAAGATGATTAAAATCTATTTAAAAAAATAGGTTTTCAATGTAATCTTTGTATCCATTTTGGATTTCTGAAATCAGTTTACAGGCCTACCATTTTCGTCAGAAATATGATTTAATGAGGGTCATCACTGAATAAAAAGTGCTGAAATACTCAATCTTGAAGTCCATTGTTATTGTCAAAAATTTCTATTTTTCGCAGAATTTGTTTATTAATGTATTTATTAATTGCATTTATTTTTAAATACTTTAATCATATAAATAATATTAAGAATATTATATTTGAACGTGGCATAACCACCTTGCAGGACCCATTGTTGTCATGTGACAAGAAAATCATAAAACATAGAAGACCCTCATCATAAAATATGTTTGAAATCATTGCTATTTATAAAATCAAAGTAGCATAAATGATGTTAAACTGTATAGAACCGACATGAATTCAAATATTACATTTCTGAGAATGTGTTCACGTGTTTTCGACTAAAATGTTAAAAGATGGTTTCTTTTTATCATGTCTTTATTAATCTTGACATTGACTTACACAGTTGTCTTATAAACACAAAGATATTTGGAAGAATATTTGTAACCAAGCAGATCTCACAATCCATTAACTGCCATTGTAGGAAAAATGATTATGATCGTAACATGAGGGTGAGAAAATTGTAACCTCCACCCTCATCTCTTCCTGGAGCGAGCTTCAGGTGTTCTGCCATTGCTGAATCTGTCTCAGAGACTCTACCTCTTCACAGCAGCTGAGGGAAGAGAATATATTTATTTTTAAAATAAATAAAATAAAAAATTTGAGATAAATGACATGCACTTATTTTCAAAATATCTTTATGGTCTACAGCTAAAAAAATAAATAAATAAAAAACCTTGGAACAAAATGAATGAATCATGAATGAAACATTAGAAAAAGGTAATCAACATGCATTAGATTTTATTTTTATTGAAAAAAAGATGTTGTGTTTTAATGTGTTGCCGTTGAGAAACACTCTTAACTGGGTGTGTAACTGTGAGAAAGTGAACAGGACATTTCTGATAAGACAGGAGGGCTGTGATGTCCCCTGAATAATTAATTAAAGCGTACCAATAAAAATTACATCAATATACGTAACTTGTAGCCTTCTAACCTTAGCGAGTTTTAGCCATACTCAGTGAATTTCAGTTGTCAACGTGGGCATCATTTCTCTCGGTTCCTTCGTGTCAAACAAGTAAAACTCAAGCACGTTAATCAAATAATACAAAATGTACTTACCCAACAGTAGATTTTATATGGGGTGCTTCTCAATATCCCTCCTCGTCTCCTCGCTCCTCCGTGCTCCATCCTATGACCCGGAAACCAATCGAGCACAGCCATCTTGAAGGACATCTCAATTCTCTAATTGCACCACGAGGAGGCGAGGATCGAGGAGGGAGGAGGCTAAATGAGGAGCGATGAGCGAGGATACACAGGTGTATCCTATGCGGAAGTCTTTTATCGACTTAACGTGACGCACATATAAATTCTCCTCCCCCTTCACATCTGTTGTAATAATTTTTATTTATATTTTACCTTTTCACTTAAAAAAATCCATGCATGTCATATATTTCAAACAGGGCATCTTGCTTTATTAATATTTATTATGAATGTCTTAATTAACAACATAAGGGCAGATCCCTTTAATCACAGCTGATGTCACTTTAAATTAACGCTGAAGGGAGTGAGGATAAATCATTTCACTTGATTCAAGACCTCCATCCTCACGTCTTTTCCTTGCGTCCTTCCCTCGCATCCTGAAGAGGTGGAGCTAAGACACGAGGAAAGGAAACAAGGAAAGGAAACGAGGATGCACAAATAAGAATTGAGAAGCACCCATAATATATATCGATACATCTCCCTCCTCGAGTCCTCTTCGAGTCCTCTTCCTCGTGGTTGCCTGCTGGATGTTCCAGAGATCTCGCGAGATAATCTATCCTATCGCGGGATTTTGTAATTTTTTTTTTTTTTACTTTTTTTTTTTTTTTTACTTTTTTTTTTTATTTAACAAAATGCACAGGGGATACAGAATCAAGCACACACACAAAAAAATAATACAGTACATTTAGAGTTAAGCAAGGCAGTAGATAAGGGGCAGTCTACTAAAAAAAAAACAATTCACAAAAGATTCATAGACATTACAAATACAAAAGATGAATAAATGATTTTGTAATATCACGAAATATATTACTATGTTTTGTGTCTACATCTTGGCAGCACCGTTTTGGCAATTGCATACAACTCAGACCGAAATGGTGACCGGATATATATCTGTTTTACATATGCATAGATTCCATAAAAATAATAACAACGAATTCATAAAACAGGTTGAAATGATGACTAAATTGTAGCATGGCAATCACTTGACCACACTGGGCAGTTTGTGATTATAATTTATTTAAACAAGATAAAGTAATTATATTTACTTTGTATAAAAAAAAAATTTTTCTCTGTTAGTCTTGTTTGGAGTCTTTTCACAACCGTGACGAGAAGTGTAAAAGACGTCAGTGGACGTCTATTCACAACCTCTTTAAAACTTCTTAAAAACTACTTGGTGCACTTATATTAATTATTGCAGTATTAATCAAGGTGTAAGCACAGCTTTTGCATATTCCACAAGGATTTCATAGAGGGTCACGATCGGACGTGTAATGCACGTGTAAAAACGTCAATTAGTGACGTCCTCTCACAACCGATTAAATATTGAACTACACGCAGCTAAAAGTTAAGCATAGGCTACACCCGGCGCGCGCGCACACTAAAAGGCTGTCAAACAGCGCCCGATTATTGGACTTTATCTTTTGCATCTGATTGTGCTTGCATCTGACTATATGCATCACACCATGTTTACATAAACACAGTTGGTTATATCTAAAGTTAAAGTAATCCGTTGCATCTGTGTGTTCGAAGCGTGTAGGTCTTAAAGGGACAGCGTGGGTTATAGTAAACATGCTGACGCGTGTTCTTAAAGGGATAGTTCACCCAAAAAGGAAAATTCTGTCATTATTTACTCACTCTCATGTTACTCCAAAACTGTATCAATTTCTTTCTTCTGCTGAACACAAAAGAAGAAATTTTGAAGAATTTGGGTAACCAAACAGTTGTAGGTCTATTGACTTCCATAGCAAAAATATACTATGGAAGTCGCTGGTGACAAGCAACTGTTTGGTTACCCAAATTCTCCAAAAAAATTTTTACAGGTCCATCTGATCTGTTATTTTTTTGTCTTAAGTATTTTACTTAATATAGTCAGTTTTGTACAATTACTTTTTTTTATATAAGAGGATACTGTTATCTAAAGTTATTTTAGTAGAAGTTAATTGCACTTTTACACTTTTTTTTAACCAAAAGCAATTAAAGCGCTTGTTTACAACTTCTTTTTCTGCTGGTTTATTTAACTTTCAGTACACCACTTTAAAAGACTTTGAATATTAAAGTTTTTAAGTGCAAAAAAAAAAAAAACACACAAAAAAACACCTCTTGTGGGTTAGCTACAGTTACGATTAAAAACATGCCAGGTATCACACAGCTACAACTAATAAAATTGATTATGGGTGTGTTAGATTTATAGTCAAGTATTGACAATAGTTAATCATATTGGTGGCCTCCAAATAAAATTCTGCTTAGGGACCCATAAAGGCTTGGGCCGGCCATGCGTACCATAGTGCCACAATATATTGGGTCAATTTTACTGCATAAACATGTAGCTTCGGTCATAAAATTGTAGTTTTATAATATCTGTTAATCATGTTTAACAGTAATAGGGTTGCCAATTATCCATATTGTGCTGTGATGTGCATAGGCCTATGTAGGTCCAAAGTCTCTAAGTTTTTAAAAAGTCTGAATTTTGACTATATATTTCGGAACTAATACTGAATTCAGTTTTGTGTATTGTAAAAGACTTGGATTTAACTAAATCATAAGACTTGGCCTTTTTCAGTGTGATTTCTATCGTTCTATCGTTCAAATGTGTGTCGTACTGTCCACTAGAGGGCAAAACGAATGGACCGATCTTATTCCAGCGAACTCCAGAGTTTGTTATAATATTTTTTTATATTATAATGTCTGTTCTTCTAGGATGGATGACCTTTGGGAGTTTTTGAAGTCAAGAAATGTCTCTGATGACACCATACAGCGAATGCAACAGGATAAGGTAATCATGAAACTGATAAATATGCATCACAGTCCAAAAATAAAAATATTAAAAAACGTCTTGAGATTGGTTCATTTATGTTCATGAGAAGGGATGAATATGTGATAAATTAGTTTTCTTCATTTTTCCATTTAGAAGACAAAACGAGAAATCAAATTATCCAATAAGGTATTGCAATAAGTCACCTTTATTTCTATTGTTCTTAATACAATACACATTTACCTGGTTTCACAGCAGGGCTTATTAAGCCAGGATTAGGCCTTAGTTCAGTTAGGTAATTTAAGTAGGCTAGCTTTAATATACATGCCTTAGAAAAAGAAAAAAAAAACATTAGCCTACTGGTCTGCATCTTGAGACAAACAATGCCACAGACGTATTTTAAGATATATCAGTGCAAGGTGTTTTCAGCTAAAACAGCTCAATAACGCATTTAGTCTGGGACTACACTGTTAGACCTTACCAGGTTTTTTTTACAGTAAAATACTGGCAACACTGTTGCCATAATAAACTGTTAATTGTACAGTTATTTACTGTAATCTACAGTTTGTTACTGTAAAAATGCACTAAATTGAAACTCGAGTTAACTAATTTCACTTGGAGAAACCGACTGCCTTGAATTGACCAACTGTCATTTAAATGTATTATATATTTAATGCATAAATAATGCGAGCAAAGTATTACTGTGAACTAATTTCATTTGAGGCCACTAAAAAACTATTGAACATAAAAAGATTTCCACTGGACCAGCAACTACACAGTCTCCGCCTGTTAAATAAAGCAACATGCAGCATATCATCAATGTTTGTAGATCTTCTCCTGGACTGAAGCACAGGCTCTACTCTTCTGCAACAATGGTGACCCAAAAAACAAAATTTTACTGTTAAATACATTTTGTGGGTGTGTCTTTTTATATTACACTATATTACACTATACTGTAAAATGTTGTTTTTTGGGTCCCCGTTGTGCAGAAGAGTAGAGCCTGTGCTTCAGTCCAGGAGAAGATCTACAAACATTGATGATATGCTGCATGTTGCTTTATTTAACAGGCGGAGACTGTGTAGTTGCTGGTCCAGTTGAAGTCTCTTTATTTATTATATTTTTTTAGTGGTCTCAAATGAAATAAGTTAACATTAATTCTTTGCTCACATTATTAGTGCATTATACATTTTAGATAACACATTTAAACGACAGTTGGTTCATTTAAGGCAGTCGGTGTCTCCAAGTGAAATTAGTTAACTCGAGTTTCAATTTAGTGCATTGTTACAGTAACATTTTGTAGATTACAGTAAATAACCGTACAATTAACAGTAAATTACTGGCAACAGTGTTGCCAGTATTTTACTATAAAAAAAGCCTGGTAAGGTCTAACAGTGTACCTCACAGGGTCACTGTCATCAGACAATTGTAAACTTATATCTAAAGTGTTTTAAATTGTATTCTTTTTGCAGATTGATTGCAGTGTCATACAGCTTATGACAGATGACCAGCTGAAGGAATATCTGCCTTCCTATGGTGACCGACTCGCTATTCATGGATACTGCAGGCGAAAAGAACAAGATCCCAGAGGCCGAAAATCTAAACTTTTTGATCGGCTGAGAACCAGACTAGCAAGAAGCAGAGGTGACACTGACAATGTATATGAAAAAAGGTCAAAAAATGCTCAAAAGAGTATGCGAAATATTGAAATGGGATGGATGCATTTTCGAGAAGGGAAGTTTATTCAGGTCCGAACAAAAAAAGGTGGGGGTACACGTAAAATTTGCATGTCAAAGGACTGTACAAAAAAGGATCTACTTACAAAGGCTGCCGAGTTGTTTTTTCCAGGTGAAAAATGCTCCGTGGGAAGCTTCACAGATTTTTTGGTCGATGTAACAGACTTTCAAGAGCAAACAATAGATGACCAGATTACAGTTGGAGAACTTTATGAGCTGACCAAATTACCAATCTTGCGTTTTTACTTGACAACTAAGAAGAAAGCCATCATTAGTGACACACAGTTGAACTTCAACAGCGAAACAATTGTGCAGGGAGGGGGAAATAGGCAAGATTCCAGATCTCCCATACGTACCAGCCAATCCCCTCTGTTGACTGAGAATGTAGAGTTAGACCTAATTTATGTTGGGAGTAGCACTTTAAATGAAACAGGCAGTGATGATGTTTTATTGTCAGACTCCATAATTAGCATGACTGATCCATCAAGTTTGTTTGAAATTGATGCAGCCAGGCAGCCAGAGGTGGACAATTTGGAGGATAGTGGCACTGTAACAATCTCCACAGGACTTATCTCTGGACTGGAAGACACTGCGCTTGATGACACATTACCTATTTTAGAGGAATCGTATTCTGTACCTTCTCCAATTGATAACTCACTGGAGCCCTTTGTTCAGAGTGAAAGGGTGAAGAAAATTCTTGTTATTAATCGTGGTCAGGCCTTTCGACAGCTTATTGAACATTTTTGTGATGAAAGTGTCTTGACGGATGACATATCTATGAAAGTCATTCTTCCCGATGGAAGGCTGGAAAATGCTGTTGATGAAGGGGGGGTTTTGAGGGATGTGCTTTCAGAGTTTTGACTTTTATGAGCAATGTACTTTGGGAAATAGCTTTAAGGTCCCTTATCTACGACATGACTTTGGTCAACAACAGTGGGAAAGCATAGGCCGAATCATTGCATTTGGCTGGCAAAGAGAGAAGTACCTGCCTGTAAAAATAGCACCTGTAATGCTGGAACAGGCGGCCCATGGATGTGTCACAACCAGTCTTGTGGACTGCTTTCTCAGATATGTTACAGAATCAGACAGAATGATCCTAGAATCATGCCGTTCACATTTTGAAGATGTGGACAAAGAAGAGCTCTTTGAGGTCATGGATCATCATAACTCTCGAAAAGTCCCAACAGCAGATAATATCGAGCAGCTATTGGAGGAGATGGCACATCAGAAGCTCATTCAAGAACCTGCGTTTGTGATAGAGCAGTGGCATAATGTGCTTGCGCCTATGAGAATTGAGCTCCAGGACATCGCAGCTGCCTATGATGAACTACAACCGTCATCAAGAAAGGTCATGAAATCAATAGCCTACCCTGCTACAATGAATTTACAACAAAAACACACTGGCAGGTATCTAAGTACATTTCTTAGAGAATCAGATAAACAACACCTGTCCCTCTTCCTTCGGTTTTGTACCGGGTCAGATTTGTTCCTGGGAAAGACCATCACTGTTAGCTTCACACAGTTGGAAGGCTTTCAGAGACGACCCATTGCACACACATGTGGCTGTTACCTGGAGCTGCCTGTGAATTATGACAACTACCCAGAGTTTCGCCATGAAATGAACAAAGTGTTAGAGAGCAACATATGGGTCATGGATATAGTCTAGTACACTACAGACTTACTATCAGTAAGATTAAGCTTCAATTGAAGTTAAGCTTCAACAACATAATTATATGTAGTCATATATAGTCATAACTGGCTTTATTTCTTGATGTTTTTTTCAAGATGAGTTTTACATGTTCACATTTCCAAAGTTCCTGTTAGTACTCTCTCTGAGGCACAAGGTTTGAAAGGGTCAGTTACAAAGCTTGTACCATAATTTATTTTGCCATGTATTTTGATAAAAATATTTTTTTTATTTGAATGCACTTTATTATACAACACTTTCCTTTTGTTTTTCTAGTATTCATTTCTAGCATGTTCAGTTATGCCCATAACTCAAGTACAGTTTATTGTACAGTTTTTTTGTTCTGCAATTTTGGAAAGTGTTATTTTGAGTCAATTAAACCATTCCCTGGTTAAAACACAACCTGTTTGTCTTCCCTACTGACTCTTATAATACAAATCAAAAATTTAGTCTTTAGCAACACATATTTTTTAGATATGAGGCTCCAACTCACTTTTAATTAGCACTCTAAGAGTTATGTAGAAGTCCACTGCTGCAAACACATCATTCGTATGGTTCAAATCATGCTCTGACATAAGATCAACACATACGTTAAAAGTGTCTTCATCGCATGGAAAGTCCTTGAAAACACACTCTTCTAAACAGACTTGAACCTTCTCCAGACACACTGGATGCAGATGGTCTGTGGCTCCATATAGATGAGACACTGCATACATGATGGATGGTCGGCCATGTGGTGAACGTGCGTTGTGGACTGGCCGTATTCTGTGGTTGTTCCAAGTGAAGACTATCTCATCAAGCTCTTCCTGTAAGGAAACATGTTAGTAGAGTTAGATGTCTGGGAGGCTGTGTGTGTGGCAGAAGAATCACACAGAGCATGAATCATGGAACAAGGTATCAAATCACAGAAAAATGTGCAACGAATAGTATTTTAAGATTTTTAAATTTTTGGTATGTGTAATACATTATAAATACGATATGTAAGCCACGTTACAATACAGTGTTTGACTTAAAGTGTTAGTTCACCCCCCAAAAATCATAATTTACTCATCCTCATGTTCCAAACCTGCATGAGCACGCGAAAATGAGTTTTTTCGTGTAACGCATGGGTAGGTTTGTGGGGTACGTATGTATTATACGTTTGGGTAGGATTAGGGAGTGGGGTGCGTGTGTATTACACGCAATAAATTGCGTATCATATGCACGCGAAAACATGCGTATCATGCACGTAAAAACTAATTTTGTGAAGCCACGTGTGGACAAAATCACAGAGCCTTACTCCAATCAGATGAAATTAAATAATGGTTTTAGATAAACTCTTTTGTTGCCAGCTTTTCTCATGTCAGTCATTTATGGTATTTTTATATTTCATAATTCATGGCACAAAACTTCTAAATTATCATTTCTAGAAGTGCCAGAATTCCATAACTACTAGAACTGACGCAAGTGGTCATTTTGACCTCTAGATTTCAAACTCTATATCTTTAAAGGGCCTATATGCGTTTTTCTGAAATTTAAACTCGCTACTGACACCTGTGGCCAAAAAACGGAACTGCTCTTCCTTGCTGCAAAGAAGTCAACATTATGTTTACAGAGGTAAGAACAGTCAAATACATATATTGTTTGAGAAACTAAGTATGTTTGCTGACTAGCGGGGGTGGCAGAGTGATCTGAAACGTTTAACATGAACGCGCTTGACGTCATATCCGCAGACAGCACGGGAAAAATCCGACCCGACAGAAAATAGGAAAAATAGGATACAGACTTATAGGTGCACCCACGGTGAGCGGAAAAGGTATCAGTATGCTCATCAGGACATGTTTGAGACATAAATGGTCAAATAAAAAGGCTATTGGTACGTTTATTTTGGGGAAAACGTTGCATATAGGCCATTTAATGATAAATACCCAATTAAGAGATTAATGCATTTATTGTATTGGGATATCTTTTAAAAAACAAAACAACACCAAACTGTACATTTAAACAAGTTTAATTATACATCTATAAATAATAATATCTGTAGATGTCCAGGGGTGCGATCTCCGATAACGTTGTCTCTTAGCGCGCTTCGAAGACTCAAAAGGTAGGCCTACATGTAACACCTGCTTTGCAGAACTTGTGATAAACTAGATCAATGGGCCGATCAGAAGACACAGGAGTCGAAGGAGGCAGAGGTACACACACATGGACTTTTTTCCTTTTATATATCAAAAATGAAAGTATCAACAAACAAATAAAATAATGGATTTGAATCAACAATGTTTGAAAGAAAATAAATTGTACACAATTCAAAAGTGAATTTACCTTAGTTGCAGATGAAAACAATTACCCAAATTAAATACAAGAAAATATCAACCAAAAGAAAAGTAACAGACGTTTAGTTCCTTTCCTTTCCCTTTTCAGCTAGTTAATTTCTATTTTGAGTTTCCTTATAATCTAGAATTTATTTTATTGCTTTTAACCTAATTTAATTACACCTAATTGGCAGATTTATTAGTTATTTACTAGTTTAGATGTATCTCTTTCGTTTCCTAATTTCAGTGTAATTTGTTTTTTTGAAAACAATCTTTTCACAATCCAAAATACATGACAATTTCTCAACAAAATGTTCACCAACAAAGTAAATTTACAATTGTGCTTTGTTACCCACAATAATAACGAAAGAAAATATGTAGGGGATATAGATCTCTTATCAAATCAAACGATTATTTTCAGTTCAAAGATTCTCAGTCCAAACAACAAAAAAAAATAGAAATTTCCCCTTTAGTTTTCAGAAAATGTCACTCCCAAAAAGAAATAAAAGATACCTCAATCCTTAAAGTCAAAAAAAGAGAAGAACTCCTACAGATGGTCGACCTGCAGGAATGACGCAAATCCAAGGAAAGATGAGAAAAGTAGATCCAAGTTCGGTTTTCACGGGTGGCTCGCCATCTATTTCCTTCACTCGTCACACGTTTCGATGCATCCACACCAAAGAACGCAGTCCACAATACGAAAATCCAACTTCTAAACACATACATGCAAAATCTGGCCTGCACACAACAGGGCAATGTCCTTAGTGATTTCTCTTCACATCAGCATCTCTTAGCACATTTCTGAACAACAATTGACATTGTAATCACTCATTACACATAGTAAATCATCATAGTTTCTACTGTTTAGTCTCACATTAATACTGTACATAAACACTGTTCGCCATATTTATCAAAATAAACATTCAACTCACCGATTCCTCTGTAAATTAACTTTTTTTTTTGTTTGTCTCTCTTTCCAGATTTCCCCAGATGAACCACGCTAGTTTCGTTAGTGTTAGCTTAGCCTAACATCTACAGAATCAACAGGAACTCTACCCAGGTAAGTATCTAAACAAACGCTTCTCAATCAGTGTAGTTGTAACAATAAACTGATTCTCAATGAAATTCTAGGTTTTCTTTCAGGTATTTCACCATTAATTCTCCTAATCACTGTTTCTCCTCTCTGTATTGTTTCTCTGTTTTTTCCGTTCTGCCCTGCGCACAGGGAGGCGGAGTCAGCGCTGCTGCCTGTGATCTCTCCTAATTGGATGCTTAACATCTGCAGCGCTACAGTATACACACTTTCCATTCGTTGCGATTTGCTGCAATAATTTACATATCACTTATATGAATAATAAAATGTATAATTTACATATTATAATAAACATTATAATAAACTATTACATTGTCATGAAGTTTTATTCTATTTGCTGTTCAGTCACATACATATTTAGTTAAATATGTAATTTTAGTGGGTTAATTGTTAAATATTTTGGACAAATTAACTTGAGCAAAGACTGCAAATATGCTAATTTGAGTCTGGGTTACACCCTCCCCTCTTAGAACTATGCAAGTCCCTTTGCATATCACCAATGGGTGCATACCCCCGAGTTAGGAGGTGTCCTATTTGAGAGGAATCTTGCAGGGACTCTGAGAGAGCAACATTTAGACCTTGAAGGAGGGATTGTACTATGGTCACAAGGGGATTTCCCAGTTCAGGGTAAGTTAGAATTTTGGGTCTCTCTCTATGTCGGGCAGACCTTCTCAGTTCAATCTCATCCTTCTCTGCATCATTTGTTTCTTCTTCATCAATTAGCTTTTCTTCAGTCGAACTGGATTCCAGGATGGATGATTCTCCATTATGATTCGGATCCTGCAGCTCCAAGGTAGGTGAATGACTCATATCAGCATCCTTTTCTCTTTCAGGTTGGACCTCAGGATTTTCAGGTAAGTCAGCTTTAGGATTCACAGGTTCACTCACAGGTAATTCATCAATGACCTGAAATTCCCTTTCAGGTAATTCACTTTGAGCTCCTCGGTTGATCTCTGAGCTTGCTTCAAGTGATGGAATTACAGCACTTTCCTTGTTTGAGTAAGTCACTCCAGAAGTATGAACCACAAAAGACTCATTCACAATATCAAGTTGAGGCATTGAACAATATTCTTCCTCTTCCTCAGAATTGGAGATTTCCTCTGTTTCCTCAGAATTTCTGCAAGCTGTCTTACTGCGAGTCTTGCGCTTGGGAACTGAACTCTGGGACTCACATTCCCGCATTTCAGATGGAAGAGTTCCACAAGGAAGTAACAAATCCCGGTGTAGTGTCCGGGTGGGTCCTGTTTGTGTCTCAGGGCACACTTTATACACTGGTAAATCACCATGTTGGTTTATGACTACATAGACTACTCCTTCCCATTTGTCAGCGAGTTTGTTCTTTCCCTTGAGTCGAACACTCCTGACCAAAACTCTGTCTCCCTTGTGCAATGTTGACGCTCTCACAGATTTGTCATAGCGGGTTTTATTCCTTTCAGCCATTTTCTTGGAATTTTCACTTGCAATGCGGAAACTTTCTTCAAGATGTGACTTGAGATTCTTTACATATTGTGAATGTGTTATTTCTCCTTTGCTCTTCAAGGGTAATCCAAAAGCCAGATCTACAGGAAGCCTAGGTTGCCGCCCGAACATCAACTCGTAAGGGCTGAACCCCGTGGTCTCATTGCGGGTACAATTGTAAGCATGTACAAGAGGTTTTACGTACTCTTTCCAGTAGCTTTTCTTTTTGTTCTCTAGAGTTCCAAGCATGCTCAACAATGTTCTGTTGAATCTCTCAACAGGATTTCCTCTCGGGTGGTATGGTGTTGTCCTGACCTTTTGCACTCCAGCTATTTCACACAACTCTTTGATTAGATGTGATTCAAAGTCAGGCCCTTGGTCACTGTGAAGGCGTTCAGGATAGCCATAATGGCAAATGAACTGCTCCCATAAACACCTTGCAACGGTTTTGGCCTTTTGGTTAGGGGTGGGCATAGCTAGTGCATATTTAGTAAAGTGGTCAGTGATTACTAACACATCCTTGGTGTTGCTTTGATCAGGTTCTAGACTCAGAAAATCCATGCACACAAGTTGCAAAGGACGAGTGGTAGAGATATTCACAAGAGGTGCAGCTTTTTCGGGTAAAACCTTTCTTCGTATACACCGACCACAGGTCCTAACTTTGTGCTCAACGTCTGAGGCCATCTTGGGCCAATAGAACCTGTTTCGAACCAGGTCTAAGGTACGATCAACACCCATATGTCCGAGGTCATCATGCAGAGATTTGAGAACATCTAGATGGAACTTCTCAGGTAAGACAAGTTGGTAAATAGTTTTCCCAGCAAAGTTCCTTCTTCTGTATAGGACTCCATCAAGTAACTCAAGGCGGTCTTTCTCCCTGAGGAGGTAAGGCAATCTGGGAAGAGCATTCCTTACAGTACTCGAAGGGGATTCTCCAGTTTGAAGTTGGGCAATAACCTCTCGGATGCAAGGATCGGCTAATTGAGTGCTTTGAACTTCAGCCTGAGAAAGATGAGGAATGATTGGTAGTCCTCCACATTGATCCTCTTGTACATAAGCGTTAGGTACAGCGGTTTCCTGCATTGCCAAAGAACTGACAAATGCAGGAGGGAAGTCATTCGGACACTCTGGCCATTGGATAAGACGACTTTCACAGATGGCTTTTACCACATCATCACTAAGTTCATGCTCATTCGAATTCTTGGTAAGTTGTTCAGTGAAATTAAGGATGCGGTTTTGTTCCTTCAGAGAGTTATCATCAGTCGGAAGCTTCTCGTTGGGTCGACGAGACAACCCATCAGCGTCAATATTCTGCTTTCCGGATCTATATTGCAGGGTGAAATTGTAAGTCGACAGTGCAGCCAACCACCTGTACCCAGTTGCATCAAGTTTAGCAGTAGAAAGAACATAGGTAAGGGGGTTACTATCTGTCACCACTGTGAAAGTGCCTCCATAAAGGTAATCATGGAACTTTTCTACCACTGCCCATTTAAGTGCCAGGAATTCTAATTTATGGGCAGGGTATTTGGACTCACTGCTCGAAAGCCCCCGACTCGCATAAGCGATAACTCTAACTTGTCCATCCTGCTCCTGATACAGAGCGGCACCCAGACCTGATGTGCTTGCATCGGTATGCAGGATGTATGATAACCTGGGGTTTGCAAAAGCCAGAACCGGTGCAGATGTGAGCTCCTCAATGATTAATTCAAACGCATCCTGACAAGCGGTTGTCCATCTGCCATTAAAGAGATCTTTAGGGTTCCGGTACTGGACATTACTCACTGACTTAAAGTTCCGCCGAGTAGGGGGGTACCCTGAAGTTAACTCATTTAAAGGCTTCACCTTCTTGGAAAAATCTTTGATGAAACGTCGGTAATATCCAACAAATCCGAGAAAGGAACGGAGTTCTTTCAAATTTTTAGGAACCGGCCAGGTTTTGACAGCTGCTACTTTATCGGGATCGGTTTTCACTCCTTGGTCTGACACTATATGGCCGAGGTACTTAACCGAGGTTTGTGCAAAGACGCATTTCTCTGGAGCAAGTTTAAGACCATACTCTTTAAGTCTATTTAGGACTCTAGTCAGCCTTTCCTCATGTTCTTCCAAATCCTTGGAGAATACTATGATGTCATCTATGAACACTAAGACCTCGCGAAGGTTTATGTCTGCCATACACTTTTCCATAATCCGCTGGAAGGTGCTTGGGGCGTTAGTGACCCCTTGTGGCATCCGATTAAATTCATAAAATCCTAGCGGGCATACAAAAGCTGTTTTTGCCTTGTCAGATTCTTCGACCTCAATTTGGTAATAACCAGATTTTAGGTCAAGTACTGAAAACCACTTAGATCCCGTTAAAGCCATGAATGTGTCCTCAAGTTTGGGGAGTGCATACGCATCCTTGATGGTCTTTTGATTTAATTTCCGATAGTCAATGCATAACCGGATGTCGCCACTCTTCTTTCTGACTACCACAATGGGAGAAGAGTAAGGTGATTGAGATTCCCGTATGACTCCCACATTGAGTAATTCCTGAAGGTGTTTCTTAACTGCTTCAAAATCCTCCGGATGTATAGGCCTTGCCCGATGTTTAAAGGGCATTTCATCCACAAGATTGATCCGATGCTTGACCTTATCGGTGCACCCAAAGTCTTGAGGATGCAAGGAGAATACCTCTGGCATTTCTTGTAGCCGCCTTGTAAGTCTGCTTTTCCATTCTGGCGAAATGGGTGAATCACCAAAGTTGAACTCGAGAACAGATGTTGGAATGGGTTCTACTACACTCCCATGGTCGGACTGCTCAGAGCACACAGACTGGATCGCCTTCAATTCAGCAACCACACATCTAGGAGGAATTGTAATGTCGTGTGTGGTAGAATTGGCAACTACAACGGGCACATAACAATGTCTGTTGTCTCCAAGTGTGACCATGCATGTCTTGACGATCAGACCACAAGGTAGAGGGGAACAAGACGGGTGTTCCACAACTGCCCACTTGTCTAAATGTGAACCGGCAACAGAGGCTGCTCCACAGAGGACTGCACTTTGGCCGGCTGGAATCACCTGTGAATGATTCTCAGATACGCGCACTAATCCCACGTTTCCTTCTACATTCTGCTTCAGGCGCATCTCCAACATCTTAAGCACTTGCTTATATCCATAAGTGGGAGAAAAGTATTGAGTCTCTTGTTGTGAAAAGTCCTTATACAGGTTGTCCAAAGTGTTCGTGCCGATCAACACTGAAGGCTGAGAAGTGGAGGGAAGATCAGGGACAATCAAGGCTAAGGTAAGTACCTCTGTGTCAACTCCCACAAAGTCCTTGGGAAAAGTGATGATCAGCTCAACATAACCGAGGTAAGGGACGTTTTGACCATTTGCTCCCTCAACTTCCAAAAGATCATTTAAGGAATTTATCGGCTTATTGTACAGATTCTCATTGTAGAAGGATTTTGTTATGGTAGTGACCTGTGAACCAGTGTCAAGCAAGCAGTCACACATCACACCTGCAACATCTACTTGTGCAGTGCATTTTGCTCCAATTAACCCCCTAGGTAAAACAGATTGGCGTGGTTTCACTTGTGCTCGGGCTGACAGTGCCCTAACAGACTTGGGACACCCTGAATCAATCCCAGTTCCCATTCGTCCCGCAACAGGAACTGCAGTCAGTTTAACTGGGGCTTAGTACTGCTATTACGAAAGTCCCATTCACGCTGTCTCTTTGCAAGTTCATTCCGCTTCTCTGACACCAAGGCTGGATTCGGGTCATTGGAACAAGAACTGACAATGTGCCCATCCTCTCCACACCTAAAGCAATAACCTGGCTTTGGTCTAGCTGTCTGGGATGTGTCTGGAACTTTGGTTTTTTCCTTAGGACTGATGGTACTCTGCTTATTTGAGGACTTAACCATGTTTGACTTGGGGTTTGGTTTGTCTTTAGACTGCTTCGAAGTTAATAATGCAAGCTGATTTTGGAGTTCTGCTATCTGACTTGCCAACTGAGCAGTAACAGAATTAAATTGAGCCACATCATCTCTAGTGGTCGTTTGAGACTGCATCACGGCACGCTGCTTAACACTTCCCAAATGTTGTTTCATTCGTACACTTTTGGAAGCATGCTTGCTCTCCTCAGTTCGCAATAAGGTCATTAGCTCTGCAAAGGATGGGGGTGAATGCTTTTTCTGCTCTAGTTGCAACTCTAGAATCAAGGAATTTTCCCAACATCCTCTGCAAAACTGCTTAAGTAGATGCTTGTCAACCTCTGAGCCAAGGACTCCACCACGGCGCATAGTGGTCTGTAACGCAACATGCAATCGTTGCAAGTAAGCAGATGGGTTTTCTCCCGGGTTCTGGAATATATTCAGGAACTTGGCGAATAACTCATCACCATCTTCAATGGGCGCGAAAGCAGAATCAAGAAGCTGAATGTAAGTTGAAGGTGATGCTGACGGGCCAACAGATTTTACTATGTCTGCTGCCGGGGAAAGAAGGCTCTCACAGATTCTGCGCACTCTGTGGAAATCGGAGACTGTTGGATCTTGGAAAAGTAGTTCAGCGCTAGTGCGCCAAGTTTCATAATCAACCTCGTTGGGTGGATGGGGAGTTCGCCCAGAGAAAACACGGAGTCGTAACGGTGAGTTTCCAGGTATGACTAAGTCACTGGTGCGTACAAGATGCTCCACTACAACTTTCTGCACACCAGGTGGGTTTAAATCACTGACAGTGATTGACGGGGATTCTGGGCTTGTGGCTGACACTTGTGGAACAGAGTGATGTCGTGCAGCATTTATTGGCGTCTGAGACGGCTTAAGAGAGAACTCAGTCAAAGATGGATCTGCTGAATGAGCAGGTAAGGTATCACCAGCAGAAGAAACAGGTACAGGACATGGGTTTGGCACCACGCTCTCGTGAATATGAGCCAACATGCCCTTCAATACATCCTCGATATTCTCTCCACTGCGACTTGCCAGCTCTTTCAGCTCATTGAGGTAAGTTTGAGTTGTGTTACGTCCCAGCCTCTCAACATAGACATTTGATAAAGCGGTAACATGGAACGAGACATCAGGATTATTCTTTGCTTGCTGGATATATGGTAGCACTGTCTGAAGGTTTTGCACTGCCAGTCCAGAGTTGAACTCAACTATCAAGGACCTCTTTGACTCTAAGCTGGGATCACTTAATGGGATGATTCTGTTAATTGACCCGTACTGTTTTACAAAGTCCAATATTTCCTCATCCACTTCAGTCTCAGTTAGGCCACTGATTAGGACTGCATTTGGGACTTTTACACCCTTTTCCTCTATAACGTCCATCTCTTTGAGTTTTTTTTTTCAGTTTGGTTGATTCCTACACTTATCTCTTGTCTTTAGTTCTTATTTTCGTTTTCTTTCTTTGTCTTTTTTTTTTTTTTAAAGGAAACTCTAGAATTGAAGGTATTGGTTAATGTGTGTGTCTCTCTCTGTCTCCTGGCTGCTGGCTCGCCATAAATATATGTAACACCTGCTTTGCAGAACTTGTGATAAACTAGATCAATGGGCCGATCAGAAGACACAGGAGTCGAAGGAGGCAGAGGTACACACACATGGACTTTTTTCCTTTTATATATCAAAAATGAAAGTATCAACAAACAAATAAAATAATGGATTTGAATCAACAATGTTTGAAAGAAAATAAATTGTACACAATTCAAAAGTGAATTTACCTTAGTTGCAGATGAAAACAATTACCCAAATTAAATACAAGAAAATATCAACCAAAAGAAAAGTAACAGACGTTTAGTTCCTTTCCTTTCCCTTTTCAGCTAGTTAATTTCTATTTTGAGTTTCCTTATAATCTAGAATTTATTTTATTGCTTTTAACCTAATTTAATTACACCTAATTGGCAGATTTATTAGTTATTTACTAGTTTAGATGTATCTCTTTCGTTTCCTAATTTCAGTGTAATTTGTTTTTTTGAAAACAATCTTTTCACAATCCAAAATACATGACAATTTCTCAACAAAATGTTCACCAACAAAGTAAATTTACAATTGTGCTTTGTTACCCACAATAATAACGAAAGAAAATATGTAGGGGATATAGATCTCTTATCAAATCAAACGATTATTTTCAGTTCAAAGATTCTCAGTCCAAACAACAAAAAAAAATAGAAATTTCCCCTTTAGTTTTCAGAAAATGTCACTCCCAAAAAGAAATAAAAGATACCTCAATCCTTAAAGTCAAAAAAAGAGAAGAACTCCTACAGATGGTCGACCTGCAGGAATGACGCAAATCCAAGGAAAGATGAGAAAAGTAGATCCAAGTTCGGTTTTCACGGGTGGCTCGCCATCTATTTCCTTCACTCGTCACACGTTTCGATGCATCCACACCAAAGAACGCAGTCCACAATACGAAAATCCAACTTCTAAACACATACATGCAAAATCTGGCCTGCACACAACAGGGCAATGTCCTTAGTGATTTCTCTTCACATCAGCATCTCTTAGCACATTTCTGAACAACAATTGACATTGTAATCACTCATTACACATAGTAAATCATCATAGTTTCTACTGTTTAGTCTCACATTAATACTGTACATAAACACTGTTCGCCATATTTATCAAAATAAACATTCAACTCACCGATTCCTCTGTAAATTAACTTTTTTTTTTGTTTGTCTCTCTTTCCAGATTTCCCCAGATGAACCACGCTAGTTTCGTTAGTGTTAGCTTAGCCTAACATCTACAGAATCAACAGGAACTCTACCCAGGTAAGTATCTAAACAAACGCTTCTCAATCAGTGTAGTTGTAACAATAAACTGATTCTCAATGAAATTCTAGGTTTTCTTTCAGGTATTTCACCATTAATTCTCCTAATCACTGTTTCTCCTCTCTGTATTGTTTCTCTGTTTTTTCCGTTCTGCCCTGCGCACAGGGAGGCGGAGTCAGCGCTGCTGCCTGTGATCTCTCCTAATTGGATGCTTAACATCTGCAGCGCTACAGTATACACACTTTCCATTCGTTGCGATTTGCTGCAATAATTTACATATCACTTATATGAATAATAAAATGTATAATTTACATATTATAATAAACATTATAATAAACTATTACATTGTCATGAAGTTTTATTCTATTTGCTGTTCAGTCACATACATATTTAGTTAAATATGTAATTTTAGTGGGTTAATTGTTAAATATTTTGGACAAATTAACTTGAGCAAAGACTGCAAATATGCTAATTTGAGTCTGGGTTACACCCTCCCCTCTTAGAACTATGCAAGTCCCTTTGCATATCACCAATGGGTGCATACCCCCGAGTTAGGAGGTGTCCTATTTGAGAGGAATCTTGCAGGGACTCTGAGAGAGCAACATTTAGACCTTGAAGGAGGGATTGTACTATGGTCACAAGGGGATTTCCCAGTTCAGGGTAAGTTAGAATTTTGGGTCTCTCTCTATGTCGGGCAGACCTTCTCAGTTCAATCTCATCCTTCTCTGCATCATTTGTTTCTTCTTCATCAATTAGCTTTTCTTCAGTCGAACTGGATTCCAGGATGGATGATTCTCCATTATGATTCGGATCCTGCAGCTCCAAGGTAGGTGAATGACTCATATCAGCATCCTTTTCTCTTTCAGGTTGGACCTCAGGATTTTCAGGTAAGTCAGCTTTAGGATTCACAGGTTCACTCACAGGTAATTCATCAATGACCTGAAATTCCCTTTCAGGTAATTCACTTTGAGCTCCTCGGTTGATCTCTGAGCTTGCTTCAAGTGATGGAATTACAGCACTTTCCTTGTTTGAGTAAGTCACTCCAGAAGTATGAACCACAAAAGACTCATTCACAATATCAAGTTGAGGCATTGAACAATATTCTTCCTCTTCCTCAGAATTGGAGATTTCCTCTGTTTCCTCAGAATTTCTGCAAGCTGTCTTACTGCGAGTCTTGCGCTTGGGAACTGAACTCTGGGACTCACATTCCCGCATTTCAGATGGAAGAGTTCCACAAGGAAGTAACAAATCCCGGTGTAGTGTCCGGGTGGGTCCTGTTTGTGTCTCAGGGCACACTTTATACACTGGTAAATCACCATGTTGGTTTATGACTACATAGACTACTCCTTCCCATTTGTCAGCGAGTTTGTTCTTTCCCTTGAGTCGAACACTCCTGACCAAAACTCTGTCTCCCTTGTGCAATGTTGACGCTCTCACAGATTTGTCATAGCGGGTTTTATTCCTTTCAGCCATTTTCTTGGAATTTTCACTTGCAATGCGGAAACTTTCTTCAAGATGTGACTTGAGATTCTTTACATATTGTGAATGTGTTATTTCTCCTTTGCTCTTCAAGGGTAATCCAAAAGCCAGATCTACAGGAAGCCTAGGTTGCCGCCCGAACATCAACTCGTAAGGGCTGAACCCCGTGGTCTCATTGCGGGTACAATTGTAAGCATGTACAAGAGGTTTTACGTACTCTTTCCAGTAGCTTTTCTTTTTGTTCTCTAGAGTTCCAAGCATGCTCAACAATGTTCTGTTGAATCTCTCAACAGGATTTCCTCTCGGGTGGTATGGTGTTGTCCTGACCTTTTGCACTCCAGCTATTTCACACAACTCTTTGATTAGATGTGATTCAAAGTCAGGCCCTTGGTCACTGTGAAGGCGTTCAGGATAGCCATAATGGCAAATGAACTGCTCCCATAAACACCTTGCAACGGTTTTGGCCTTTTGGTTAGGGGTGGGCATAGCTAGTGCATATTTAGTAAAGTGGTCAGTGATTACTAACACATCCTTGGTGTTGCTTTGATCAGGTTCTAGACTCAGAAAATCCATGCACACAAGTTGCAAAGGACGAGTGGTAGAGATATTCACAAGAGGTGCAGCTTTTTCGGGTAAAACCTTTCTTCGTATACACCGACCACAGGTCCTAACTTTGTGCTCAACGTCTGAGGCCATCTTGGGCCAATAGAACCTGTTTCGAACCAGGTCTAAGGTACGATCAACACCCATATGTCCGAGGTCATCATGCAGAGATTTGAGAACATCTAGATGGAACTTCTCAGGTAAGACAAGTTGGTAAATAGTTTTCCCAGCAAAGTTCCTTCTTCTGTATAGGACTCCATCAAGTAACTCAAGGCGGTCTTTCTCCCTGAGGAGGTAAGGCAATCTGGGAAGAGCATTCCTTACAGTACTCGAAGGGGATTCTCCAGTTTGAAGTTGGGCAATAACCTCTCGGATGCAAGGATCGGCTAATTGAGTGCTTTGAACTTCAGCCTGAGAAAGATGAGGAATGATTGGTAGTCCTCCACATTGATCCTCTTGTACATAAGCGTTAGGTACAGCGGTTTCCTGCATTGCCAAAGAACTGACAAATGCAGGAGGGAAGTCATTCGGACACTCTGGCCATTGGATAAGACGACTTTCACAGATGGCTTTTACCACATCATCACTAAGTTCATGCTCATTCGAATTCTTGGTAAGTTGTTCAGTGAAATTAAGGATGCGGTTTTGTTCCTTCAGAGAGTTATCATCAGTCGGAAGCTTCTCGTTGGGTCGACGAGACAACCCATCAGCGTCAATATTCTGCTTTCCGGATCTATATTGCAGGGTGAAATTGTAAGTCGACAGTGCAGCCAACCACCTGTACCCAGTTGCATCAAGTTTAGCAGTAGAAAGAACATAGGTAAGGGGGTTACTATCTGTCACCACTGTGAAAGTGCCTCCATAAAGGTAATCATGGAACTTTTCTACCACTGCCCATTTAAGTGCCAGGAATTCTAATTTATGGGCAGGGTATTTGGACTCACTGCTCGAAAGCCCCCGACTCGCATAAGCGATAACTCTAACTTGTCCATCCTGCTCCTGATACAGAGCGGCACCCAGACCTGATGTGCTTGCATCGGTATGCAGGATGTATGATAACCTGGGGTTTGCAAAAGCCAGAACCGGTGCAGATGTGAGCTCCTCAATGATTAATTCAAACGCATCCTGACAAGCGGTTGTCCATCTGCCATTAAAGAGATCTTTAGGGTTCCGGTACTGGACATTACTCACTGACTTAAAGTTCCGCCGAGTAGGGGGGTACCCTGAAGTTAACTCATTTAAAGGCTTCACCTTCTTGGAAAAATCTTTGATGAAACGTCGGTAATATCCAACAAATCCGAGAAAGGAACGGAGTTCTTTCAAATTTTTAGGAACCGGCCAGGTTTTGACAGCTGCTACTTTATCGGGATCGGTTTTCACTCCTTGGTCTGACACTATATGGCCGAGGTACTTAACCGAGGTTTGTGCAAAGACGCATTTCTCTGGAGCAAGTTTAAGACCATACTCTTTAAGTCTATTTAGGACTCTAGTCAGCCTTTCCTCATGTTCTTCCAAATCCTTGGAGAATACTATGATGTCATCTATGAACACTAAGACCTCGCGAAGGTTTATGTCTGCCATACACTTTTCCATAATCCGCTGGAAGGTGCTTGGGGCGTTAGTGACCCCTTGTGGCATCCGATTAAATTCATAAAATCCTAGCGGGCATACAAAAGCTGTTTTTGCCTTGTCAGATTCTTCGACCTCAATTTGGTAATAACCAGATTTTAGGTCAAGTACTGAAAACCACTTAGATCCCGTTAAAGCCATGAATGTGTCCTCAAGTTTGGGGAGTGCATACGCATCCTTGATGGTCTTTTGATTTAATTTCCGATAGTCAATGCATAACCGGATGTCGCCACTCTTCTTTCTGACTACCACAATGGGAGAAGAGTAAGGTGATTGAGATTCCCGTATGACTCCCACATTGAGTAATTCCTGAAGGTGTTTCTTAACTGCTTCAAAATCCTCCGGATGTATAGGCCTTGCCCGATGTTTAAAGGGCATTTCATCCACAAGATTGATCCGATGCTTGACCTTATCGGTGCACCCAAAGTCTTGAGGATGCAAGGAGAATACCTCTGGCATTTCTTGTAGCCGCCTTGTAAGTCTGCTTTTCCATTCTGGCGAAATGGGTGAATCACCAAAGTTGAACTCGAGAACAGATGTTGGAATGGGTTCTACTACACTCCCATGGTCGGACTGCTCAGAGCACACAGACTGGATCGCCTTCAATTCAGCAACCACACATCTAGGAGGAATTGTAATGTCGTGTGTGGTAGAATTGGCAACTACAACGGGCACATAACAATGTCTGTTGTCTCCAAGTGTGACCATGCATGTCTTGACGATCAGACCACAAGGTAGAGGGGAACAAGACGGGTGTTCCACAACTGCCCACTTGTCTAAATGTGAACCGGCAACAGAGGCTGCTCCACAGAGGACTGCACTTTGGCCGGCTGGAATCACCTGTGAATGATTCTCAGATACGCGCACTAATCCCACGTTTCCTTCTACATTCTGCTTCAGGCGCATCTCCAACATCTTAAGCACTTGCTTATATCCATAAGTGGGAGAAAAGTATTGAGTCTCTTGTTGTGAAAAGTCCTTATACAGGTTGTCCAAAGTGTTCGTGCCGATCAACACTGAAGGCTGAGAAGTGGAGGGAAGATCAGGGACAATCAAGGCTAAGGTAAGTACCTCTGTGTCAACTCCCACAAAGTCCTTGGGAAAAGTGATGATCAGCTCAACATAACCGAGGTAAGGGACGTTTTGACCATTTGCTCCCTCAACTTCCAAAAGATCATTTAAGGAATTTATCGGCTTATTGTACAGATTCTCATTGTAGAAGGATTTTGTTATGGTAGTGACCTGTGAACCAGTGTCAAGCAAGCAGTCACACATCACACCTGCAACATCTACTTGTGCAGTGCATTTTGCTCCAATTAACCCCCTAGGTAAAACAGATTGGCGTGGTTTCACTTGTGCTCGGGCTGACAGTGCCCTAACAGACTTGGGACACCCTGAATCAATCCCAGTTCCCATTCGTCCCGCAACAGGAACTGCAGTCAGTTTAACTGGGGCTTAGTACTGCTATTACGAAAGTCCCATTCACGCTGTCTCTTTGCAAGTTCATTCCGCTTCTCTGACACCAAGGCTGGATTCGGGTCATTGGAACAAGAACTGACAATGTGCCCATCCTCTCCACACCTAAAGCAATAACCTGGCTTTGGTCTAGCTGTCTGGGATGTGTCTGGAACTTTGGTTTTTTCCTTAGGACTGATGGTACTCTGCTTATTTGAGGACTTAACCATGTTTGACTTGGGGTTTGGTTTGTCTTTAGACTGCTTCGAAGTTAATAATGCAAGCTGATTTTGGAGTTCTGCTATCTGACTTGCCAACTGAGCAGTAACAGAATTAAATTGAGCCACATCATCTCTAGTGGTCGTTTGAGACTGCATCACGGCACGCTGCTTAACACTTCCCAAATGTTGTTTCATTCGTACACTTTTGGAAGCATGCTTGCTCTCCTCAGTTCGCAATAAGGTCATTAGCTCTGCAAAGGATGGGGGTGAATGCTTTTTCTGCTCTAGTTGCAACTCTAGAATCAAGGAATTTTCCCAACATCCTCTGCAAAACTGCTTAAGTAGATGCTTGTCAACCTCTGAGCCAAGGACTCCACCACGGCGCATAGTGGTCTGTAACGCAACATGCAATCGTTGCAAGTAAGCAGATGGGTTTTCTCCCGGGTTCTGGAATATATTCAGGAACTTGGCGAATAACTCATCACCATCTTCAATGGGCGCGAAAGCAGAATCAAGAAGCTGAATGTAAGTTGAAGGTGATGCTGACGGGCCAACAGATTTTACTATGTCTGCTGCCGGGGAAAGAAGGCTCTCACAGATTCTGCGCACTCTGTGGAAATCGGAGACTGTTGGATCTTGGAAAAGTAGTTCAGCGCTAGTGCGCCAAGTTTCATAATCAACCTCGTTGGGTGGATGGGGAGTTCGCCCAGAGAAAACACGGAGTCGTAACGGTGAGTTTCCAGGTATGACTAAGTCACTGGTGCGTACAAGATGCTCCACTACAACTTTCTGCACACCAGGTGGGTTTAAATCACTGACAGTGATTGACGGGGATTCTGGGCTTGTGGCTGACACTTGTGGAACAGAGTGATGTCGTGCAGCATTTATTGGCGTCTGAGACGGCTTAAGAGAGAACTCAGTCAAAGATGGATCTGCTGAATGAGCAGGTAAGGTATCACCAGCAGAAGAAACAGGTACAGGACATGGGTTTGGCACCACGCTCTCGTGAATATGAGCCAACATGCCCTTCAATACATCCTCGATATTCTCTCCACTGCGACTTGCCAGCTCTTTCAGCTCATTGAGGTAAGTTTGAGTTGTGTTACGTCCCAGCCTCTCAACATAGACATTTGATAAAGCGGTAACATGGAACGAGACATCAGGATTATTCTTTGCTTGCTGGATATATGGTAGCACTGTCTGAAGGTTTTGCACTGCCAGTCCAGAGTTGAACTCAACTATCAAGGACCTCTTTGACTCTAAGCTGGGATCACTTAATGGGATGATTCTGTTAATTGACCCGTACTGTTTTACAAAGTCCAATATTTCCTCATCCACTTCAGTCTCAGTTAGGCCACTGATTAGGACTGCATTTGGGACTTTTACACCCTTTTCCTCTATAACGTCCATCTCTTTGAGTTTTTTTTTTCAGTTTGGTTGATTCCTACACTTATCTCTTGTCTTTAGTTCTTATTTTCGTTTTCTTTCTTTGTCTTTTTTTTTTTTTTAAAGGAAACTCTAGAATTGAAGGTATTGGTTAATGTGTGTGTCTCTCTCTGTCTCCTGGCTGCTGGCTCGCCATAAATATATGTAACACCTGCTTTGCAGAACTTGTGATAAACTAGATCAATGGGCCGATCAGAAGACACAGGAGTCGAAGGAGGCAGAGGTACACACACATGGACTTTTTTCCTTTTATATATCAAAAATGAAAGTATCAACAAACAAATAAAATAATGGATTTGAATCAACAATGTTTGAAAGAAAATAAATTGTACACAATTCAAAAGTGAATTTACCTTAGTTGCAGATGAAAACAATTACCCAAATTAAATACAAGAAAATATCAACCAAAAGAAAAGTAACAGACGTTTAGTTCCTTTCCTTTCCCTTTTCAGCTAGTTAATTTCTATTTTGAGTTTCCTTATAATCTAGAATTTATTTTATTGCTTTTAACCTAATTTAATTACACCTAATTGGCAGATTTATTAGTTATTTACTAGTTTAGATGTATCTCTTTCGTTTCCTAATTTCAGTGTAATTTGTTTTTTTGAAAACAATCTTTTCACAATCCAAAATACATGACAATTTCTCAACAAAATGTTCACCAACAAAGTAAATTTACAATTGTGCTTTGTTACCCACAATAATAACGAAAGAAAATATGTAGGGGATATAGATCTCTTATCAAATCAAACGATTATTTTCAGTTCAAAGATTCTCAGTCCAAACAACAAAAAAAAATAGAAATTTCCCCTTTAGTTTTCAGAAAATGTCACTCCCAAAAAGAAATAAAAGATACCTCAATCCTTAAAGTCAAAAAAAGAGAAGAACTCCTACAGATGGTCGACCTGCAGGAATGACGCAAATCCAAGGAAAGATGAGAAAAGTAGATCCAAGTTCGGTTTTCACGGGTGGCTCGCCATCTATTTCCTTCACTCGTCACACGTTTCGATGCATCCACACCAAAGAACGCAGTCCACAATACGAAAATCCAACTTCTAAACACATACATGCAAAATCTGGCCTGCACACAACAGGGCAATGTCCTTAGTGATTTCTCTTCACATCAGCATCTCTTAGCACATTTCTGAACAACAATTGACATTGTAATCACTCATTACACATAGTAAATCATCATAGTTTCTACTGTTTAGTCTCACATTAATACTGTACATAAACACTGTTCGCCATATTTATCAAAATAAACATTCAACTCACCGATTCCTCTGTAAATTAACTTTTTTTTTTGTTTGTCTCTCTTTCCAGATTTCCCCAGATGAACCACGCTAGTTTCGTTAGTGTTAGCTTAGCCTAACATCTACAGAATCAACAGGAACTCTACCCAGGTAAGTATCTAAACAAACGCTTCTCAATCAGTGTAGTTGTAACAATAAACTGATTCTCAATGAAATTCTAGGTTTTCTTTCAGGTATTTCACCATTAATTCTCCTAATCACTGTTTCTCCTCTCTGTATTGTTTCTCTGTTTTTTCCGTTCTGCCCTGCGCACAGGGAGGCGGAGTCAGCGCTGCTGCCTGTGATCTCTCCTAATTGGATGCTTAACATCTGCAGCGCTACAGTATACACACTTTCCATTCGTTGCGATTTGCTGCAATAATTTACATATCACTTATATGAATAATAAAATGTATAATTTACATATTATAATAAACATTATAATAAACTATTACATTGTCATGAAGTTTTATTCTATTTGCTGTTCAGTCACATACATATTTAGTTAAATATGTAATTTTAGTGGGTTAATTGTTAAATATTTTGGACAAATTAACTTGAGCAAAGACTGCAAATATGCTAATTTGAGTCTGGGTTACATACACCTTAACTACAGGTATACCTTTGCTACGTGTGTTCTCCGAACTATACCTTAGGATGTTGCTTAAGGTAAACCTTCTTAAGTTCGACCTTAGCAGGCGCTGTCAATGGTGGAGGTGCTGAATTGGTTGATATCGACGCCTCGATGATCGATTGTGCGCTCTTTCCTTCACAGCGGTATAGGTAAAGTATTGAGAAAACAATGTTCTTTATAAAGAAGCGTTTTAGAAATAGTACAAACTGCATTTATCGGGGCTCATTGAAATATGTACATGCAGAAATAAATATGAGTACGTGTTTATAATTTAGCAAGTGTGCAATCCCAAACCCTCACGGCCATAAGTGTGTTAATGTTCTCCACAACGTATGCTGATCAGTGGCGCCCCCAGAAAATGTTAACAGGGGTGGCCAAATGAGGCCACAGTAAATTTTGGGGGTGGCACATTAAAATAAAGAAAAAAAATTAAGGGTTTGCAATATAGACAAAAAGTTATATCTCTGTGAGTTCTGGGATTTTATCGATAACGATAATTACACTATTTTGCTGAGTGTTATTGTGCTGATATCTTATTTTTAATTGTGCTGACACCTGAGGTTTTTTTTTTTTTTTACCTTTACACCATTGTTTCTAAAAGTGTGCACCATATTTTAGGTCAAATACTTGCATTTGGGCTGTTACCAAGCAAATGCAATCAGTATCAACAAAATTGATCTTTGCAATGTAGATAAAACAGAAGCTGCATCTGAAGTGCTATTTAGATGTTTTTACACACTGTTTAATGCAGCTCTGTGGAACATGGAATACTTTAACCTGCAGTTACAAATGAATAAATAATGTTTTGATATTTTAAAGATAAAACATTGAAAACTGATGTTTGAAATTATTTAAAAAATGAAAAGGTTCCATTAAATGTGAAATTAAAACCGCCAATAGGTGGGAGCGAGTCACTGTTAATAAGTGAGTCATTGCGATTGAACCGAATCATTTAAACGGTTCATTCAGGAACGAAACACTTTAATGTTGCTCAGACAGGGCGGCCCTGACCAATTTGCTGCCCTAGGAAAGATTTTACCTGGCGCCCCATGCATCACAGCCCATTTCACCCTGTCATTGTGTTCATGATTTAGCTTAATGATTTTAACGTACGCGTGAAAGGGTTGATTTAAAAATATATATATTTTCTAAGTAAACAACAATAGCCCAAGTTTAGTAAACATTTTTTATTGAGACTATAAAAAATAATTCTGCATTTATTTTTAGTTGTGCCAGCTGCCACTGTGGGTGGCACAGGCACACCCTGGCACACCTGTGGCTACGCCACATAGATGACGCCACAGGTTTTTTTTTTTTTTTTTTTAAGAAAGAATGTAGCCTTTGTTTGTATGTAGGCCTAGGCAATTTATATATAAGTAATTTTACAATACTTACTAAAATATAATTAATAATATTTTATTGCTTTTGTATTAGTTGTTTGAAGCGAAAAAAAAATTGTTCGGTCTTAACGCAAATGTACAACCGGCAAGTCGGTCGGACTAAAAGCAAAAAAAATTTAAAATTTAGTCGGCCCTAAATTGACAGGCTCGGTCGGGTTACGGCAAACAAGAATATTTTTAAGGATGGCCTTAGAAGGTAAAAATACTGTGAAATTACAAATAGCATGGGATTTTAAAGCATAACAACTGAAGGTCTGTGAAACGTTAGTCAATAAAGCATTTTTTTTTTTAAACAACGCCACTTAAAGTTTTCAACTAAAATATTACTTCAACCATATAGCCTGTGAATAAACAAAATCTCTTGCTCTTTCATATTGAAAGTGTCTTATGAGGGTTTCAAACTCACAGAGCAGGTTTGCGAAGTAGGACATGCCTTGTCATTTTGGTTTTAGGACAACTTTGAAGAAAGGTTTTGATCCATTTAAATTTTGACTACTGTATAACGCAATATAGTTTATTAGTTATTATAACCTAATTTCAGAGTAAGTTGCCTTAACTCAAAAAAGGTTGCAAACTGTTGCCTTAATTTTATTTTGTTTCGTCCAAACAATATTTTTTAGAGTGTAATATGTGTGTGAATTTATTTTACAGTTCAAGTGTAAAACCATTTGATAATTCATCACTGATGATGCACATTGAGGCGGCCACATTCTGTCTGCATGATTTAAGTTTGTGCGCGCACAGACCCAATATATATTTCCGTCATATCGCCCAGCCCTAACAATGTTATTTGGATTTAAATTGGTATAAAAGTTATAATGAGCAACTTACCTTTCTTTATGTTTTCTCTGAACATGTGGGTAGAAATTTGAAGTCGTGCCAGAAACATCAGTAAAGCCCCTTTCACACTGCGATTCCGGCAAATACACAGGTAAAGTATTCCGACAATTGTTCCCAGGTCACTAGACTTTGCACTTTCACACTGCCAGTGATTACCCGGGATATGTGCGTGCTTTCACACACAACCCGTAAAGACACGTGACATCAGGGCATGAAGTGTAATGTACGAGTTGAAAACGTTAGGCACGTTATACTTTCACTGAAACAAAGCGAACGATCTCAGCTCCAGCGCGGAAAGTGAGGAACTAACTCATCTCTGCTTCATTACAGTTTGCACATACTTTTTTGTCGCGAATGTTGATCTTCCTTCAAAACAGCCGGTAAAAGAGACGCGCGATAACGTGCATCATCACTACGACACGGCATTAGATCTGGCTTTTGTTCACACAGCGCTCGTCCCGGGACTGAACCCGCCAATGTTACTAGGTCCCCGACCCAGGTTCAATACCGGAATCAATCCCGGGACGTGCTTGCTTTTATACACTCATAGATCTGAGCCCTATAATTTACATCATTTAATAAACTTGCATTCAGCCCCCCATCATTGTGTTGCATTCTTTGACCCACTTGAAATTCCAGGACTGCATGGTCACTAAAGGCTATAAGCTTATAAGATATATTTTGAATACACTGAATTATGTTCTGCCCTACCAGACAAGATCAATTCTGCTTTGTTTTAGAGAATTGAGCACAACCTGTCTTTTTAAATACCTTCTTTTATCAAGGTTTTCTAATCTCCAGAGATCTACCAGGTTTACTTCATTCATTAGGTTTATAAATTCAATCCTTGTTGAGTCCCTTTTGTAGCTCATACCATTTGCAGCATCCAATCTACTGCAAAAAACATTAAAATCACCCACACAGATGCAGTTATCCGTGAAAAGTGTTCTTAAATGCTTAAACAGCATCCTCCTATCTTTTTCATTATTCGGTGCATAAATATTAATCAACTTAAAAACACAATTTTGAAACTCAAAATCTATGATTAGAACTCTTCCTTCATTATCAGCATAAACCTCCGTAACATTTTGTTACTACAATTTGTTTCTTGGAAACAATAAATGTCTGCTTTCACAGCTGGTAAAATCTTTTCAAATTTACACGCTACCAAGAACATTAGCATTTAAGGATGCAATTTTAATAATAGCAGCAGTAAGTGTGGAGTTAAAAGAAAAAAGATAGCCCTCCTTTCTTTTTCATTATGTTTCCTTTCTCTCCCTTGTCATTTAGAATTATTTTTCTCCTAACAATCAGTTGCAGATTTTCACATATCCCATCCTCGTACAAATCATAATCATCATACTCATCATCATCATTAACATTTCCATCACATTTGAGAGCAGTCTTAACAGGTGCCGAAGATTGTGGCGCCTCATTGCCAATGCAATAGCTGATGAAATCATCCAGGGTATTCCCCAATGTGCCTCCTTGAACAGACCCATTCTCCTCCTCGTTTACCCCACCAGAAAAATCTGTTCCCCCCATCACATCACCATAATGTACATCACTCAGTTCTTTGCACTCTCTAGCATAGTGTCCTTGTTTATCACACTTGTGACAAGTAAATTTGGGGCAGTCTCTCACTACATGTCCAGGCTGGATAGAAATACGACACACTTTTACTTGCCTGTTATGGATCACTCTAAAGTGCTCAGCAACCTCCAATATTTCAAACTTGGTTGGATATGGCAATGATTGAAAAGTGTCAGTGAACTTAACTTTACAGAAGTGAGCCCCATCTGCAATATCTGTTCCTGGCCATCTCCTCCTCTTGATTGGGGATGTTGCACTGACACCCCATGCATTAAGTTTCTCCAGAATTTCCTCATCCGTGATATACACAGGAAGATTCATGAATGAAACAACAAGCTCATAATTGCTCAAATCTCTAGCCATAATTTGACAGTTTTTGATTTTAAAACCATCAATCAGTCTTTCCTTTCCTTTGCTGTGGTTCACTGTAATCTCATACTTTTTGTCCCCTTTAAATCGACATCCAATCACAGCACCCCAGACTTCATTAATTCCTCTAAGTAACTCCATCATTGTGATTTTCTCATCACCAAGAATTTCCATACTCACAGTTAACTCACAGTTAAGCTCTTTTCAAATGCCTTTTCCTCCATCATGACTAGATTTCTGCTGACCTTCTTAGATATCAGTTCCGTTTGTAGTACTCCAATGTCTCCAGCCATGTGCTCCATTCAATTAACAAACAAAAGTTCAAGGAAGAATAAAACTCTTCCCACAAACAGCAACTGTTGCAGGAGTAGGAGGGAAAAAAAACCCTGAGAACTTAATTAAACAAAACAATCAATTTCAATTCAAACCTTGGGAAAAAAATCAGCTCAAGATTTTACACTCTCCTAGCACAAACTCAGGTTGGTATGGCCGTAAGTGAGAGCTGCTGCAAAGAGAGGACTATTTAAAAATCAGCCATGCTATTCGCCAGTGCATTATATAAGTAGGGAAGAAAACCCAAAAGCTTACAGCACTTGGTATTCCCAGGCGGTCTCCCATCCAACTGCTAACCAGGCCCAAACCTGCTTAATAAAACAGACATTCAACATATTTCTCAACTTTTCTCCTAAACATATTCCATACATCAATTAAAGCATTTTCCTTTTCACCACCATCCTTCTTTCCCATATCGCACTTTTCATCAACATCACAAGTAAATGAATGAGCTTCTTATTTTTACATTTCTCATTCATACCCAACATTAACACCTTTTCCCACTCAAAGTTCCCATTTCCCTCTCATCTCAAAATTAAAATCATGCTTTTACATCTCTCATTAAAATTTTCTTCTTTTACATCATTGAACATCCGTAGCCAGTATTCATTTACAATAGGTTTCTTAAAAACCACATCTCTTAAAAAAACAATAAAACATTTTCACAGTGCATTCTTTAAAAGCACACAGTTTCCTCCCCCAGATTTACATACAAACCTTTTCTTGTTTCTCTTCTTCCATGTTTTTAATTCTCTTTATCCACTCTTGAGTATAGCATTCTGAATTTGGTTTGTAATCATATTGTTTGTAATCTCTTGTCTGCTATAATCCTCCTTTGCCTCCTCCATCACATCCACAATGTATTGCACTGGTAAAATCCCCTCTTTGAATTCGTATACAACATCTCTGACTTTCGTGATTCCCTCTGTGACGAGTGTGGCGGGGCCGAGAGACATGGGAACAGGAGCAAGGCCGGTGGAGTGATTGGGAAATGAGCGACACCTGCTCGACCCACCGGTCTCGAGTCCCACGGAGGAGATGGAGGGATATAAAACCGGAGCGACGACAGTGACGGACGAGAGAGGACCAGGCCTGGATTTTAGTTTGTGTTTGGTTTTTATTTGTGCGCGTCAGTCATTCGTGAGGGGCTGACGCGCTGTTTTGTCTTTATTTTGTAATTAAAGTTTATATTTGATTGTCCGCCGGTTCCCTCCTCCTTCTTCCCGTAATTAGGAAGTTTTAATTTTTTACACCCTCATCCCACCATTTTTAAAAAAAAAACTTTTTGCCTTGATTTAAAATGCAGTTGTTTACAGTTTTTTACAATCACTATGACAGTTTTTTCAATACCTTTAACAAGTTGCCTAAACTCTTAACACGGTTAGCACAACATCCGTCTTTGTAGGCTATACAATTAACACATTTCTTGTTGCTTTGATACAAAATGCATACAGTTAACACCAATTTAAAATGCTTGAACTTCTTTTACACACAAGCTCAACCAAGACCAAAACAATGTAATTTTACAGTCAAATTTACAAATGCTTTCACACTGTATGTCAGAATAGATAACATCCTGTTCTAAGACTAATTTACAACTAACTAACAAACCCAGAAGTTTGGGCAGATTAGATCATATTTATTTATTTACGTTTTATTCTACTGTGGCTTTTTCTGTTCTGTAATTTTAGTATTTTCACATAATGACATAAATTATAAATAAATGAAAGCTATATTGAATTTATTTTCTTGTATTTTTGTTTTTCGCTACTTTTCTAATGTCCTGTTGCAAATAAAGTCTTCACTGCAGCAAATCTGTCTCTGTGTTTGTTTGTTTTTTTTGTTTTTTTACACAAACTGTACATTTTATAAAGCTACTCTGAGATTGTCATTCATTTTTTGTATTGAATTACTGCAGCAAAAGAAACTAAATGCATGCATTTACTAAACCCAACAAAACAAACATGTAGAGAGGCTTCAAAAGAAACTACAGTGCAAAACACAATCTATGATCAATACAATATACCGTCTATTGTATAAGGGCAGACCTGACACATAACATAATGCAGTGTCTGTAATTTCAGCTGATGATAGTGTTTTTTTTTTGTCATTGTGTTATGATTGACTAAATGTTCCTGTTGGAAGAGAACATGTGTTAGTGTTTTGAATAATTATTTGATTTTAAAACAAGTTTGCAGTGTTTTGTTAGACATAGTGTATTGTATTAGTTTATTATTGTATTTTGAAAATGAGTTTTGTGGTTTAGTTTACAATGTGTAATTTTTAGCATGAAATTAACTGTTTTGCCAATTGTCTGTTTTAGGTGTGTTGGTGCGTTAAGAGTTTAGGAAACTTGTTAAATGTATTGAAAAAACTGTCATAGAGATTGTAAAAAACTGTAAGAAAAAAGCCTGATTTAAAATGTTCTCTCTACCTTGTGGCATAAAATGCACATTAGTTAAAAATTTTCCGCATCCTCCCATCAGTTCTTTATACAATTCTGGCAGACCCTCCATCATACAATTTTTTGTTTTCACCCATTAAATGTTGTCCCCCAGATTAAAATGACTACACTTACTTAAAGAATGTCCCATTGTTCTCTTCCATGCTGCTTTATTATTATTTTTTGTCTAGATATTTGATTATAATTTTCACTCTTAAACGGTTCATTCTTTGCTTCACATTAGCCCTAGTACCCCCTTCCCCACTGCTCCTATTAAAGTGTTATATGCTATTCTCGGTGGCTTCCCTTCCTATAAAAAATCTAAAAACAAAAAAAAAAGGTCAGCATTTTTTCTGTCCACAGGATGGAGGGGTAACAAATTAATATAAGGATATTGCACGTTTTTATTGCATAAATGGGGAACATTTAACTGTTCATGAGGTAGATTGCCTGGGGGAAGAAACTGTTCTTGTGCCTGACTGTCCTGGTATTTGCAGCGCTGGACAGATGGCAAAAGTTCAAAGATGGGGCAACATGTGAGGGATCCAGAGTGATTTTCTGAGCCCTTTTTCTCACTCTGGGTGTATACAGTTCTTGAAGGGTGGGCAGGGGAGCACCAATAATCCTTTCAGCAGCCAGAACCGTTCTCTGTAGTCTTCTGATATCTGATTTTGTAGATGAACCAAACCAGACAGTTATTGAAGTACTCAGGACAGACTCAATGAAGGCTGAGTAGAAATGTTTCAGCAGCTCCTGTGGCAGGTTAAACTTCCTCAGCTGGCGAAGCTGGCCTTTTAACAATGGAGTCAATGTGAATGTGCCACTCCAGATGAGTGAGTGAGAGATGACTCTTTTTGTAAATAATATGATCACTGATCATAATATAGATGTACTCTGTTTGACAGAAACCTGGCTAAAACCTGATGATTACATTATTTTAAATGAGTCCACCCCCCAAGATTACTGTTTTAAACATGAGCCACATCTAAAAGGCAAAGGTGGAGGTGTTGCTTCAATTTATAACAACGTTTTCAGGATTTCTCAGAGGGCAGGCTTCAAGTATAACTCGTTTGAAGTAATGGTACTTCATATAACATTATCCAAAGAAACAAATGTTAATGATAAATCCCCTGTTATGTTTGTACTGGCTACTGTATACAGGCCACCAGGGCACCATACAGACTTTATTAAAGAGTTTGGTGATTTTACATCCGAGTTAGTTCTGGCTGCAGATAAAGTTTTAATAGTTGGTGATTTTAATATCCATGTTGATAATGAAAACGATGCATTGGGATCAGCATTTATAGACATTCTGAACTCTATTGGTGTTAGACAACACGTTTCAGGACCTACTCATTGTCGAAATCATACTCTAGATTTAATACTGTCACATGGAATAGATGTTGATGGTGTTGAAATTATTCAGCCAAGTGATGATATCTCGGATCATTATTTAGTTCTGTGCAAACTTCATATAGCCAAAATTGTAAATCCTACTTCTTGTTACAAGTATGGAAGAACCATCACTTCTAACACAAAAGACTGCTTTTTAAGTTATCTTCCTGATGTATCCAAATTCCTTAGCATATCCAAAACCTCAGAACAACTTGATGATGTAACAGAAACTATGGACTCTCTCTTTTCTAGCACTTTAAATACAGTTGCTCCTTTACGCTTAAGGAAGGTTAAGGAAAACAGTTTGACACCATGGTATAATGAGCATACTCGCACCCTAAAGAAAGCAGCCCGAAAAATGGAGCGCAGCTGGAGGAAAACAAAACTAGAGGTATTTCGTATTGCTTGGCGGGAAAGTAACATATCCTACAGAAAAGCATTAAAAACTGCTAGATCCGATTACTTTTCTTCTCTTTTAGAAGAAAACAAACATAACCCCAGGTATTTATTCAATACAGTGGCTAAATTAACGAAAAATAAAGCCTCAACAAGTGTTGACATTTCCCAACACCACAGCAGTAATGACTTTATGAACTACTTCTAAAATCGATACTATTAGAGATAAAATTGCACCCATTCAGCCGTCAGCTACAGTATCACATTAGACAGCGCACTATAGACCCCCTGAGGAACAGTTCCACTCATTCTCTACTATAGGAGAGGAAGAATTGTATAAACTTGTTAAATCCTCTAAACCAACAACATGTATGTTAGACCCTATACTATGGAAGTAAAATAATGACTTATGTCTTTGAAACAAAAAAGCATGCTGAATAGCACTAACTGAAAAATAATGCATTGAATTAACAGTACTTGCATTTTAATGCCTTGAATTTCCAGGGCTTGCATTGTTAGGTCCTGAAATTATATATAGTTGTTCATTTAAGCTGTGAATATTTCAATTCAAAATATTTCACACACCTTTTCATAATTAAAAAATCAATAATTCATATTGACGTTCCAGAATTCACTTCCAAAATATTAAATCGGTTAAAAAATACGATGTATAATATTCGACAGGCAAATTTCGGTCCATTTTATTTCACTTTCCAAATTCGCTTCCACAAATTCAGTGGTTAAAATTCGGCCCTTTCACATCCGGGAGCTGCAGGAATAGCAGTAGAGCACAGAGGCATGATCTCCATCTGCTGTCAGTCGCTCACCAGCAGGTGGTGCAAGCGGCTTCTGATGAAGACCAAAGCAACAGGTGGATTAAGTAATACAGTTACAAAAACTGATCTGCAGAAATTAAGAAAGCGCTAAGCAGAAGTTTTGATTATCGGGGCATGTGGAAAAGCTGATTGTGCGTATGTTTATTTCAACCTCAGCTGTTACCAAGTAAGCAGCATTCAAAGGAGATTATAATGGTGTTTTACCCAACGCTGAATTACAGAACTAACATTACATCTAAGGAAGACATATATTGCTTTCAGTTGTTTAGTTTCCGTAACTTTGTGTCATGGCTTTTGCATCGCTGAGCTGTAATAGCTACTGGGGATCCCCTCACGTCACACTCCAGGATTCCCCAATGACGAGTAACGCTTCTCAATCAATGAATACTGTGATATAAGACCTCAGATCTCAGAATACATTTTATTGATGATTATGCAAGCTATATACAGGCAAGCAAATGGGGTCAAAAAGTTAAAAACAATCTAGGTATATTAATTCTGAAAATTTAAACTGTAGAAATTATTGACGTGCTACCGCACCTAAGGGACCGTCTTACAATTCCATTGACTGGGTTAAAGGGTCCAGTGTGTTTTAATTACAATTTTAAATAACACACTGTCAAATTCTTAATCTTGTATTTCTCATAGTGATTTTCTACAGGTGAGATTTTGCCAATACCTCCCTTCATATATTTACAGTATACAATTATTTACATATTAAAGATCCCTGGAAAGGGTTTTCATGTTCCAACAGTTGTAGTACATTGCTAGATACTGTACATTACGTACAGTACAAAAAAAAAAAAAAAACATTTACCCAAAGGGATTTTTTCATGTTTCACAGGTTTACTAGTATGCTGTTAGTTACGTAGTTCATGTAAATTGCTAATATCTGCCTTATAGTGTATGTGCCATTCACAATTATTTAAAACAAAACAAAATCTGTAAGACCACAAAAGGGATTTTTCATGTTCCAAATGTTGTATTATAAAATATTGATGTACAGCAAGGGAGGTATTAGCAGAAATGTACCTATAATATGTCAGTCTAGTCACTAGGAATGTGCTACAACCTTTGGAACATAATAAAATAATAAAATAAAAATTATGTGAATTACAGTAATTTCTTATGAGTTATTATATACTGTATATACAGTGAGGAAGATATTGGCAAAATTTCAACTGTAGCAAATCAGTCTGGTCACTAGCAAAATACTAGTAACCTACAACCATTTGAACACGAAAACCCCCATTTAAAAAAAAAGTTTTTTAAGTATTGTAATTTTTTCTATTTTCTATTCTATTTTCTAATTTTTAAGTATTGTAATTATGTGTCCATATAAAGAGAAATAAGTTATTAGCCATATATATTTAGTCAGTTTGAGAAAATTAATAATTTATTGTAAACTGATTGATTTGAATCTATTATTGTACTACATTTCGTTTTGAGGTAAATTTGCAGACGGTCCATAAAGGATCTTAGGCAAATATCAAACATAAAACTACTGCGCTTGGTTTTCTTTTTCAAAAAAAAAAAGGTTAAATTTGGTGAAACTTTGTGGTTTGTGAGGTTCATCTGCTTAAATGTACATAATATACAGTAACTGTATATAGTTTGCATCATCAGTAAGATGTGAGTTTTGTCTTTTAGTCACTGTTAGTGCGCTGAGCCACGTAATGTGTTTTCTTTTCATTAACAGATTTCTGAGGGAAACCGCGTGAAACCTTGAGCGTTTGTTCATATTTTACATCTGCTTAACTGTCTATATAGTTTACATAATCATCAATAAAATGTATTCTGAGATCTGAGGTCTTATATCACAGTATTCATTGATTGAGAAGCGTTACTCGTCATTGGGGAATCCTGGAGTGTGACGTGAGGGGATCCCCAGTAGCTATTACAGCACAGCGATGCACAAGCCATGACACAAAGTTACGGAAACTAAACAACCGAAAACAATATATGTCTTCCTTAGATGTAATGTTAGTTCTGTAATTCAGCGTTGGGTAAAACACCATTATAATCTCCTTTGAATGCTGCTTACTTGGTAACAGCAAAGATTTTGAAATAAACATACGCACAATCAGCTTTTCCACATGCCCCGATAATCAAAACTTCTACTTAGCGCTTTCCTAATTTCTGCAGATCAGTTTTTGTAACTGTATTACTTAATCCACCTGTTGCTTTGGTCTTCATCAGAAGCCGCTTGCACCACCTGCTGGTGAGCGACTGACAGCAGATGGAGATCATGCCTCTGTGCTCTACTGCTATTCCTGCAGCTCCCGGATGTGAAAGGGCCGAATTTTAACCACTGAATTTGTGGAAGCGAATTTGGAAAGTGAAATAAAATGGACCGAAATTTGCCTGTCGAATATTATACATCGTATTTTTTAACCGATTTAATATTTTGGAAGTGAATTCTGGAACGTGAATATGAATTCTTGATTTTTTAATTATGAAAAAGCGTGTGAAATATTTTTAATTGAATTATTCACAGCTTAAACGAACAATTATATTAAATTCCAGGACCTAAAGATGCAAGCCCTGGAAATACAAGGCATTAAAATGCAAGTACTGTTAATTCAATGCATTATTTTTACAGATAGTGCTATTCAGCATGCTTTGTTGTTTCAAAGACATAAGTCATTATTTTACTTACAATACTATACCATCTAAGCTCCTAAAAGAGGTGCTTCCAGAAGTCATAGATCCTCTTATGACTATTATTATTTCCTCATTGTCATTAGGATATGTCCCCAAAACCTTTAAACTGGCTGTTATTAAGCCTCTCATCAAAAAACCACAACTTGACCCCAAAGAACTAGTTAATTATAGACCAATCTCGAATCTCCCTTTTCTGTCCAAGATACTAGAAAAGGTGGTATCCACACAATTATATTCCTTCTTAGAGAAAAATGGTATATGTGAGGATTTCCAGTCAGGATTTAGACCGTATCATAGTACTGAGACTGCTCTCCTTAGAGTTACAAATGATCTGCTCTTATCATCTGATCGTGGGTGTATCTCTCTATTAGTTTTATTGGATCTTAGTGCTGCGTTTGACACAATTGACCACAACATTCTTTTGCATAGACTTGAACACTTTGTTGGCATCAGTGGAAGTGCATTAGTATGGTTTAAATCGTACTTATATGACCGCCATCAGTTCGTAGCAGTGAATGAAGATGTATCCTATCGATCACAAGTGCAGTATGGAGTACCTCAAGGCTCAGTACTAGGGCCGCTACTCTTCACGCTTTATATGTTACCCTTGGGAGATATCATCAGGAAACATGGTGTTAGCTTTCACTGTTATGCTGATGATACTCAGCTCTATATTTCTTTGCGGCCCGGTGAAACACACCAATTTGAAAAACTAATGGAATGCATAGTCGATATAAAAAACTGGATGATGTGTAATTTCTTACTGCTAAATTCTGAAAAAACAGAGGTGTTAATTATAGGACCTAAAAACTCTGCTTGTAATAACCTAGAACACTGTCTAAGACTTGTTGGTTGCTCTGTCAATTCTTCGTCGTCAGTTAGGAACCTAGGTGTGCTATTTGATCGCAATCTTTCCTTAGAAAGCCACGTTTCTAGCATTTGTAAAACTGCATTTTTCCATCTCAAAAATATATCTAAATTACAGCCTATGCTCTCAATGTCAAATGCAGAAATGTTAATCCATGCATTTATGACCTCAAGGTTAGATTATTGTAATGCTTTATTGGGTGGTTGTTCTGCACGCTTAGTAAACAAACTACAGCTAGTCCAAAATGCAGCAGCAAGAGTTCTTACTAGAACCAGGAAGTATGACCATATTAGCCCGGTCCTGTCAACACTGCACTGGCTCCCTATCAAACATCGTATAGATTTTAAAATATTGCTTATTACATATAAAGCCCTGAATGGTTTAGCACCTCAGTATTTGAATAAGCTCCTTTTACATTATAATCCTCTACGTCCGCTACGTTCTCAAACCTCAGGCAATTTGATAATACCTAGAATATCAAAATCAACTGCGGGCAGCAGATCCTTTTCCTATTTGGCGCCCAAACTCTGGAATAACCTACCTAACATTGTTCGGGAGGCAGACACACTCTTGCAGTTTAAATCTAGATTAAAGACCCATCTCTTTAACCTGGCATACACATAACATACTAATATGCTTTTATTATCCAAATCAGTTAAAGGATTTTTAGGCTGCATTAATTAGGTAAACCGGAACTTGAAACACTAACCATAACACCCTATGTACTTGCTACATCATTAGAAGAATGGCATCTACGCTAATATTTGTCTGTTTTTCTCTTATTCCGAGGTCACCGTAGCCACCAGATCCAGTCTGTGTCCAGATCATAGGGTCACTGCAGTCACCCGGATCCAGTACGTATCCAGACCAGATGCTGGATCAGCACCTAGAAAGGACCTCTACATCCCTGAAAGACAGCGGAGACCAGGACAACTAGAGCCCCAGATACAGATCCCCTGTAAAGACCTTGTCTCAGAGGAGCACCAGGACAAGACCACAGGAAACAGATGATTCTTCTGCACAATCTGACTTTGCTGCAGCCTGGAATTGAACTACTGGTTTTGTCTGGTCAGAGGAGAACTGCCCCCCCAACTGAGCCTTGTTTCTCCCAAGGTTTTTTCTCCATTCTGTCACCGATGGAGTTTCGGTTCCTTGTCGCTGTCGCCTCTGGCTTGCTTAGTTGGGGTCACTTCATCTACAGCGATATCGTTGACTTGATTGCAAATAAATGCACAGGTCTGTAGTCGTTAAGTCCTGCTATCTTGGGTTTCTTTGGGATGGGGATGATGGTGGAGCGTTTGAAGCAGGAAGGCACTTCACACAACTCCAGAGATCTGTTGAAGATCTGTGAAAAGATGTGGGCCAGCTGGTCAACACAGGTTTTCAGACAGGCTGGTGTAACACCATCTGGACCTTGTGCTTTTCTTCTTTTGTTTTTCCTGAAGAACTGGCACACATCATCTTCACAGATGTGTTAAAATCCCCTATCATTATTATTTCCTTATACTTGTATACGATATTTCTTTAAAAAAATATATATATATTTATTTTCCTTCTCCTCTGCTGGCGCATGTAAATTCACTAAAATCAGTTCGCGTCCTTCACATTTTACTTCTACCACCATACATTTCCCCATCTTATCCCTATACACTATTTTACTTGCATTAAAAACATCTTTTCTTATTAAATATGCCACTCTTTTTCCAAGTCTTCCATCCCCATTATTATATAAAATATCCCCTTCCCAATTCTTTTTATAGTCCTTCATCACACTCTCCTTCCAGGGCGTGGACGGCCAATGCAAACACCGATGGTCTCTCAAGGATACGGTCAGTTTTCGCAGGTCTGTCAGGCTCCACTCCCTGGCCTCCCCCAATCTCCCCACTTCTCCACAGGGACAGGACGGCGGTTGGAGGGGGAGGGTGAGTGTGACATGTGTCCCGAGCTCTCATCAGCGTCGCCCTGGAGACGGAGCAGGCACACCTGTACCTGCTCGTTACAGGCTGAGCGGTCACAACTGCAGCCCATCAAGACCTGGCTTTATAAGCAGCACCAACGAACAGAGAGGTGAGAGATGTCTCCAAAGACCCGGCTAACGTATCTCTGTTGTTCCCTCCAGTGACCACCAGCCAACGGCATACACGGGCTACACGGACCAACACAGCACTGCACACTGAGAGAGAGAAACGAAAGGAGAGAGAAGGCCGAGCACCGAGCACCAGAAACCCCTCACGTTGGCTATTTTCCCCTCACGATGGTTAATAAAAGCCACCCTTCGGGGAACTCACCTTGTGTAATTCTTTACCCCATCACAATATGTACAAGAAGATTGCTCAAAAAGGACATAATGACATAAATTAAAAGCAAATATCATTTTTTATCCTAAACAAGTAACACTACAGTTCAATAGTAGTCTGTAGTCTAATCTGAAGGGTGAACTCAAAAGACATAAATCATACAACAAGGTCATTTTTGAAGATTAGAATCCAGTGTAAAAAAAAAAACACACAGAAAAAACATCTCTTCATCAAAGTTATTTCGCCATCATATGGACAACATTTAAAGCATAACCAATAATTATTATAAAAAATAATAATAAGCACTATGCACCCATTTTTAAGGAAGGTTGTAAATTAACTAATTACTCTAGCCAATGTTGTCATGTCATGTGACAAAAAAACGAACTACCCGAAGACCTGAAAGATGAAATAATCAATTCTCTTTCCGGCTCAGACTTCATTGGGTTAGCGTATGGGTCTGTCACGTGATTAAGGAACGAGTCAAAAACCCGATAGACCCAAACTATGAACTAATCAATTCTCTTTCCGGCTCAAGACGGCATTGACTGACATAGGTGAATTACTACTAGCGGAACAGAACCTATAGAATATTGTGCATGCGCGACTGAACGAATCAACTCCCGAGACAACTCGTTCTTCCAGGGTCACATTAAAGATTTGTTCAAAATGATTCATGACACTTTTCCACGGAATGTTGTCTTTGTTAAAAAACTTTTTTACTGTTTTAATTCTCATGCTTTTCATTCTCAACCATGGATCTATTAGTCCTAATCCTCCATCTTCCACCTTTCCGATGAATGTGTTATATGCAATTTTAGATGGCTTACCATACCCAGAAAACTTTAAAATCATAGTTTTTATTCTCTTACATACCCACATTGGTAAACTAACAACACTTAAAACATACCACATTTTGGATAAAAAAAGAGAATTTAAGACAAGTACCTTCACTTTTAGAAACAGTACTCTCTGTTTCCAAAAAGTTCATATTTTTTCCATTTTGTTTACAGCTTCATCCCAAATTATTTCTCTAATTTTAATTTCATCATATCCAAGTGTAATGCCTAAAATTTTTATATTACTTTTTGAAATCTTCTTTCCAATCTTAACATATTCAATTTTTTCCTTATTTACTTTTGCACCTGAACCTCAACAGTATTTATCAATAATTCCCATAACTTTTTCAACACTATTAAAATCTTTTAAAATAAGAGTATTATCATCTGCATAATGAATGTTTTTTTTGTTCTATGACATTGTCTTCTATTAAAAAACCTTTTATTTATTTTTCTCCATTTATTGCTAAACCTAACGGTTCAGCAACTAACGTATATAAAATAAAGCTGATAAGGGACATCCTTGTCTTATAGATCTGGATATTCCTATGAAGTCTGTTAAAAAAACATTTATTTTAAAACAATTAAAAATATCTGTATAAAAACATTTCATCCACTTTATAAAATTATTACCAAAACCAAACTGTTGAATTAAATCAAATAAATATTTGTGCTCAACTCTGTCAAATGCCTTTTCTAGATCTATATTGATTAAAAAACCATCACTCTTTTTCTCTTTTATGTACCAAATTAAATCTCTAATGCTTGTTACCGTATCTGATATATCTCTTCCTAATACGCCATATGCTTGATTAGTCGTAATGATGTGGGGAACTACTTTTTTAAGTCTGTTCGCTAAAATCTTTGCTAATATTTTATAATCTGTGTTGAGCATACTTAATGGTCTGTAATTTTGCAATTCATCTTTATTCCCTTTCTTTTTATAAATTATTTTAATCATGCCCTTCTTCATACTCTCACTCAATTGTCCATTCTTAAAGATGGCTATGAAAAGATCTTTCAAAATAGGTATTAAAACATCTTTAAAAACCTAAAAATTCAGATGATAAACCATCTAAACATTTTCCCATTACTTAATTTCATTTAGCTTCATTTATCTCCTCTTCTGTTATATCACTATCACACATTTTTTTATCATCCTCTTTTATTTTAACTTTGATTTGATTTAACAATAATTCTTCATCTTCCTCATTAACTCCTTTCTTCTTAAATAAAACACCCCAAAAATCCTTGACCGCTTTTAAAATCCCTTCTTTATCTTTTATATTTTTACCTTCCATTGAAACATTCTTTATTAAATCAGCTTTTTGTCTAGTCTTTTCTGCATCATAGAAAAACTTTGTACTTCTTTCTCCTTCCACTGTATTTCTTATCTTACTTCTTATTCTAGCACCCACACATTTGTCCTCTTCCACTTTTTTTAAGTTTCTCTTCTAATATTACTATTTTCCTAATATACGTATTTCCTTCAGTTATCTTTTTCATTTCATTTTCCCATTCTTTATTTAGTTCCCTTTCTTTAGCTCTTTTTGCTTTCTGTATTTTTTTAGAACATTCAATAGAAAAACTTTTGATATCTGATTTTATATTGTCCCACCACACACATTGCTTCATCATATAAAACATCATCTACACTATTAATAGTTAGATTTTCCATTTCCATTTTATACAATTCGTTTTTTAAAAGCTGTGTATTAACCACGCATACAACTGGTCCTCTCTCAACTCCACTAAAATCCATGACCACTCCCGCTATACATTTTATAAAAAACTTTTGAAATAAAATGCTCAAATCTTCTGTCACATAAAATGAAATCTATTCTGCTTTGTTTTAAAATTGCATTTACCCACTGTCTTCTCGAATATTCTCTTTTGACTCTGTTTCTATCTCTCCATACATCTACAAATTTATGTTCAGCCATCATACATTTCAATTCTTTTCTTCCAACATCAGCTCTATACACCATAAAATCTTCAACATCTATTCTTTCTAAAACAGTATTAAAATCTCCTATAACAATGACATTCTTCCATCCATTAATCAAAACACTCAACTCTTTAAAAAAAAGGTAACTCTTTCCATATCTTCATTTGGAGCGTTTATATTACATGTTATTTCTTCTCCCCTATCCATAATTTTAACAGTTAAAATCCTTCCATTGTTATCTTTAAATAAAACATTCGTTGATTCTACTACTCCCCTTCTAATTAGTATTGCCAAGCCTTTTTCTTATTTAAATCATTACTGTACCATATTTCTCCATCCCAACATTTTTTAAAATCAACTATTGTTTCATTCCATCCAGTCTCTTGTCTACATAAAATATCACTTTGTTTTGTTAAATTCATTATATTTTCAAACTTCAGGTTAGATGACAACCCTCTAACATTAATTGAGACCAAACATAAATTACTCATAATGAAATAAAAGAAAAAACACAAACCAAAACAACCCATCATACATATGCGGTCTCTCTTAATATCTAGTAAATTAGATCTACTTTATCTTCATTTAGCCTTGCTCTGTCTTCTCTTCTTAACTTTTGTTTCTTTAATACTTGTTTAATATTTATTTGCGGTACTCTTATCATTTTAAGTCTTCTGTTCATAATGTCCGATGTTCTACTTCAAGCTCAAGGTTAATTTCATCAGTTTCCTCATCGCTTACCTCCTCTTTATTCCACCCAGCTGCAATTTCACTCGTTGTTGCACATTCCTTTTCTTTCATTTGTCCATCATTAGCAATTGTTTGATGTGTCTCAGTCTCCATTGTATGCACTTCAATTTCTTTATCTGCGTTGTCCTCTCTCCTCGTGCAGTCCTCCTTTTCTTGCTTACTTAAATCCTCAGAAATCCCATTCACCTCCTGTGTTTCATCTTTCCTTCTATTTCTGCTTGTCTCCTCCATGTGCTCCTGCACCTCTATCTCCATTTCTGTATTGTCCTCCTCTTCAGATTCACACGTACACCTCATCCATGTCTTTTCACAGCTTTGGCACCGCAGGGCTTGGCAGTCCCACGCAAAATGCCCCTGTTCCAGACATTCTCTGCAGGTATATTGAGGACAGTCCTTTTTTTCATGCTCTGTGCTTGCACATATTCTGCAAGTCTTTAGCTGGCCGCCATGAATTACTCTGAAGTATTTCTGTGTCAAATCTCACATTGTATGGCAGAGTCACAATGTCCTGTGGGAATTTTATGACTGTATGTGCACTCGCGCCTTTGATAATTGCACATCGTTTTGTCTGACAGTACATCTAACGGCAGCGCGCTGCACCTGCCGCCACTAAATTACAATATATTTGTCCCATATTGTCATTAATATACATACTGGCTTCAACTTGGACCGCTAAATAAATAGACTGCTATTGTAATGCAAGTATGAGGGTTAGATTATTTAGTGTACAGGTCATTTCAAGAGTGATAAGCAAAGTGATAGAAAATATTTATTTTAATGCATTTTAAATGTTTAAAAATGTGGAAAACACTCAATGCATCACACCATCTCCTGACTGCATTATTATTTGTAAAATAGGGACTTTATGGAGAGTGTGTATACGTTTAACCGTTTATATTTCATTAATTAAAGAAAATTAACAAGTGTCTCAGCCCTCAAGGGACTATTTGGCCAACAAGCTTATTCCTGCTTGAAAAGCAAAACATTATTGATAGTGTAAAAAAACTTCAACTTTGAAACACATGCTGATTGATGGACTAGCATTACTCAACATTACTCACTACCTTCCAGCAACACTACATTCAGTGAAGGTAAAATAGTAAAAAAAAAACATAATAATAGTTCATTTTAATGGAACCAGAAGCCGAACCGGAAAATTAAAAAAAAATACCCAACCTAATTATGAAGATCTGTACACTGTAATACATGTTGCATTTTGACATGGCCAACCTTTAAATTAAGATGACAGTAAGTAATAAACAGTATTGAGTAGTTGAGTATTGTGCATTTTTCCTTACCACTATTTCTTAATAATTGTTTAATGATTTTAATGGAACCGGAAAACCAGAACCGGAACCGTTAGGTGGAACCGGAACATTTCTAACGATTCCCAACCCTACAGATATTTTCTCTGGATCATTAACAGTCATTGTTAGCGTTGCTTCTTTTTTGTAGTCTCTCTGATATTTCAATTGGCTTTTTATCTTTTTCATTGTCTCATTTCTTTGAACTGCTTCTCGTCTTCCACCAGTATAATCTCTTGTTTGTTTACCTTGACTTTTATATAGCTCTTCTGTTCCTCTACTCCTTACATCCATTCCATTCTTCTTTCTCCTTGTGGCAACCATTGCCCATGTTTCATTGTCATCTTTATCCTTTCCATGGTCCATTTCATTGTTTTTTTCAGTGTAGTCATTGTCCTCAGTCTCTTGGTCTAATATCCATTCCTGTTCCGTAACTGTAATATCCGTCATTATGAAAAAATAAAATCCCAGACAGTAAAACTGTCTGAGGTTTAAACAAAAAATAAATTAAACTTATAAACTTTAAGTAATTATCAAAAGAAAACACAATAAAACATAGAAAAAAATAGGGGAGAGCCTTTCCCTCCCAACTGCCACCTCGCACTTCCTGGATCGTACCAACTCAGGGCGTGCTCAGGTTGGTGTGGCCGTAAGCGAAGACTCTCCGCCTTTCTTTTGACAGTCAGTTTTTGTAGTGTTGTCTGCATTCTTTGAGGAATCTTACTTTCCTTCTTTTGAGGTACTGCTTGTTGCTCTAACTTTTTCTCTTTTTTAGTTCCCACTAGCTTTACATCCTCTTCATACTCTTCCTCCTCTTCGTCTTCTTCATCCTGCTTCTCCTCCTATTCTTCCTTCTCCTCCATCCTTTCCTCATCATCGGCCTCCTCACCAGCTGTTCTAGCTCTCTGTCCCCTTCCAGCTCCATCCTGTCCATTACCGCTTTTTTCCTCCATCTTTTGTAACTTCCATGTCATCCTCGCTCACTGTGCTTTGCTTCTCTGTTTGATCGTCCTCCCTCCTCTCATCGTCTTCACTTTGTTCACCCTCCTCCTCTATCACTCTCTCTGTTTGCTCTCCACACTCCCTTGCATAGTGGCCCACCTTGCCACATGAAAAACATTTAAACTCTGGGCATTCTCGAAACAAATGCCCTGTTTTAATGCACAACCTGCATACACGCACCTGCCTGTCATGTATCACACGAAAGTACTCTGTGCCTCTTAATGTTTCAAATCTGGTTGAATATGGGAGTGAGCGAACTTCATCAGTGAACCGGACTTTTAAGCATCTCGTTCCATCTAAAATATCAGTTCCTGGCCATACCCGGCGCTTAATGGCAGACAGTGGTTTAACTCCCCATTCTTCCAGCTTTGCAAAAATCTTCTGGTCTTCCAAATAAACTGTCAGGTTAATAAATGACCCTACCATTTCATTGTTCACTATGTCTCTGGCGTGCACCATTGCTCCTTTTACTAACACCGTCCATCAGTTTACTCTTTGCCATATCATCCTATTCTTATGCCTGATAGTGATATCTTATATTCTTATGCCTGATATCTTAGGCCCAAACCTGCTTAGCTTCCGAGATCAGATGAGATTGGGCATAGCCAGGTTGGTATGGCCGTAAGCGAAGGCTGCTGCAAAGAGAGGGCTATTTAAAGATCAGCCACTCTGATCGCCAGTGTATTGTATACATTTGGCAGAAAACCCAAAAGCTTACAGCACCTGGTATTCCCAGGCGGTCTCCCATCCAAGTATTAACCAGGCCCAAACCTGCTAAGATTCCGAGATCGGGCATTGACTCTTTTTTTTTTTTTGCAAGATTATTATATAAATTGTGAAAATTTTCCAAAAAGCTTACAGCACCAGTGCATTATATTGGGCATAGCAAGGTTGGTATGGCCGCAAGCGAAGGCTGCTGCAAAGAGAGGGCTATTTAAAGATCAGCCACTCTAATCTCCAGTACATTATATAAGTAGGGAAGGAAACCCAAAAGTTTACTGCACCTGGAATTCCCAGGCGGTCTCCCATCCAAGTACTTAGCTTCCAAGATCAGATGATATTGGGCATAGCCTTTTTTTTATTATCAAAAGTATCAAGAAGTTGGGAAGTCGTGGCCTAATGGTTAGAGAGTCGGACTCCCAATCGAAAGGTTGTGAGTTCGAGTCCCGGGCCGGCAGGAATTGTGGGTGGGGGGAGTGCATGTACAGTTCTCTCTCCACCTTCAATACCACGACTTAGGTGCCCTTGAGCAAGGCATCGAACCCCCAACTGCTCCCCGGGCGCCGCAGCATAAATGGCTGCCCACTGCTCTGGGTGTGTGTTCACAGTGTGTGTGTGTGTGTTCACTGCTCTGTGTGTGTGCATTTCGGATGGGTTAAATGCAGAGCACAAATTCTGAGTATGGGTCACCATACTTGGCTGAATGTCACTTCACTTTCACTTTCAAATCACATACAATTTACATTCAAAATAGAGTATCATAGCCATCAAATAATTACATAAACACAAGAACTTGTCTATCCCATCACCAAGAATTTGCATACATTTATACGTTTAATTATCATGACATTTTTCCCTTTTGGTTTAGAAATTTTTGCTTAAACCTCCGTCATCCACACATACAAGTCCACATCCATTAATGAAAACTTTTTCAAACACATCTTAGCTCAGATATTTCCACATTAGAAAGACATTCTTTCTCATCACTGTTTTAAACATCACATTAATGTCATTTTTTCCCCTTCAAAATATGCCAAATTCCTTCTTGCCCAAATTGCATATCTTGCATGACTTAAAATGTAATTACACAAATTAACCTTCCAATCTTTACAATTATTACATTCACCAAATAAAAACATTTTCCTCCATTCATCTCCTTCTATCTCTTTTCCCCAGTCATCCTTTATCAATTTTTTCAGTTTTTCATGAAATATATGTCTAGCTCTTTACATTCAAAAAATATATGCATTAACGTTTCTGTATCAGTTTTACATACGTCACATTCTCTATTCGCATTCTTACTAATTTGATGAATCACCACCTTTGTGTATATTTTATTATGTCTTAATTTAAATAAGTTTTCACACTCCAGTCCGTTATACTTCACACTTAAGTTCTTCCATATGGACTTTACATTAAATCCTGGAAACAGTTTTTGCTACACAGCTTCTGATGCAGGCACCTTAATATCCTTTTCCACAAAAAAGTTATATATTGTTTTCGTCGTTACATCTGTCAGACATTTCTTTTCACCATTTTTTCCAACAATAAACATTTCTGGCATTCCCCAGTTCCCCCGGTTTAGCTGTCTCTCTCTCAATCATTTCAACCCAAATCCTGGGCAAGCTTGTTTTAATATTTTCACATACAGAATCCACTTTTGATTTTTCAATTTCGTCATCCCATTCCAACACGTAGTCATAAATAGCTCTATTTGGCATAAAACCTTTCACATATTCATATACCATATCCTTTACTTGTCTTACTCCCGCTTTCATGTACAGTCTATTATAAAACATTTCCCCATTCATTCTTATCTTTGGATTAAGAAAAAGTGGCTGCTTGTGTATTTGATTTATATTTTCACAATCATATTTCATGTCCATTACAAACTCTGCCCATGCACTAAATACTTCTTGATAAAATAAGGGTATATTTTCAAACATTGGGTTCTTTAAAGCCATGAATACCCCTTCTTCTCCACATCCACTACTTTTATCCAAAAAGTCTCCCATGAAACCTTTCCATCCATACTGCACTTTATCATATAAATACTTCTTCATTGTTTTCACTCATTGTTTTTCTTTTAGCCTCTAAATCAATCAACTTTAAACCTCCTCCTGTGTAGTCTGCTATTAATGTATTTTTTTATATTTTAACCCCTTTCCCTCCCCATAAAAAATTATTAAGCACCTCCTTCATCTCATTTACCACCCAGACTGGCAAGTCAACTGCACCCAATACATAATTACATTTAGTAAGCAGCAAGGAATTAACTACTATTACTTTACCCCTCAGTGTTAATTCTCTTAATTTCCTAAAACGTAGAACTTGTTTTATTTTATTTAAAATCCCTGTCCAAGTAGCATCTCTTGCCTCTTTTGCATTAACTCCTATATTCACTCCTAAAATCCTTGTGTATTCTTTTGTGACTTTAAAATTATTTTCACACCCGTCCATATCTATCCCTCCTATACTCATTATTTCAGATTTTTCAATATTAATTTTTGCTCCTGACGCGTTTCCATATGTTTCAACATGTTTCATTATTCTTTTTATACTCTCCATATCTCTTACAGTAAATGTTGTGTCATCTGCATACTGGTGAATTAAACTCAGTCCCCCATGTGGTACTGGAATTCCTCTTATTTCCCCATCTCTCTTTACCAGTGTCGCTAGCGGCTCAACTGATATTGAATACAGCATAGCAGACAGCGGACATCCCTGCCTCACTGATCTTTCTAGTGGAAAAAGATTTGTTAAAACACCATTTACTTTTACACAACTTTTTGCATTACAATATAATAAATTTAACCACCTCAGAATCCTCTCCCCAAAACCAAATTTCCTCATTGCTTGTTCCATAAAACAGTGCTCTACCCTATCAAAGGCTTTATTTAGATCCATACATAAAATCAAACCTCCTTCCCTATCATTAACCATACTATCCACTACATCCCTTATTGTACATGTTGTATCCGTAATTTCTCTTCCTGGTATACTGTATGCTTGATTTGGCGATATTATACTGCACACTACTCCTTTTATTCTATTGGCTATAACTTTTGTCAAAATTTTATAATCAGTGTTTAAAAGACTTAAAGGTCTATAATTTCCCAAATTAAGCGGACTACCTTTATTCTTATATAGAATATTAATTACCCCCAAACTCATTGATTCTGGTATCTCCCTTCTTTCTTCCATACTCCTGAATAACTTAATCAGTATAGGTGCTGAAATATCTATGAATGTCTTATAGAATTCATGCGTTAAACCATCTGATCCTGGACTTTTATTCGGCTTTGTTTGTCTTATTGCTTCTTTTATTTCTTCAATACGTATATCACTGTCACACATAATTCTTTCTACATCAGTTAAACTAGCACTTACAGCATTTAAAACTTCATCCACACATTCTTGTTTTACATTTTCTTTCTTGAAGAGTTTCTTATAAAATGATTCTACCACTTCTATCCTTTCTACATAATCTGTTACCTTTTTCCCTTCTTCATTTTCCAACTCTGTAATATATTTTTTTCTCTGTTTTTTTTTCTCTAGATTCAGAAAGTACTTTGTGCACCTTTCCCCCTCCACCGCATACTTCCTTTACTTGTGTCCAATTTCTCTTCCAGATTTATCAGTGGAGTCTCCAGAGACTCCCTCACCTCTTCTCTTCTGCTTTCCTTATTCTTTACGCTTTCTTCTTCTTCTTGGTGCCTTGTTCCTTGTTTTTTCTTTTCCCCATCATCCACTTCACTTTTACCCCCTTTTTTGGTTGCCCCTCCATCTTTCTCTTCAGTCATCTGTACTCTCCCGATTTTCCCGTTACCCTCCTTTAAACTTTCAACAACATCTCTGCTGCTCTCTTTCTCAGCAGTCTGTTGTCCTGCTGTTAAATCTCTTTCACTCCATGCATCCCCTCTTTCCTCTTCCTCCACCGTTAAACTCTCCTCCGACTCTTCATACAGGTCCACAAAGCTTCCCACGCTATCTCCTTCCTCCCGCTCTTCAGAAATTTTGCATACGCAAAATGCAGTTCTCATCCTGCAAACACTACAGTTTCCCTCATTGCATTCCCTCACATAGTGGCCCTGCATTCCACACCGAAAACATTTAAAGTTTGGACAGTCTCTCACTATGTGTCCAGGTTGAATGCACAGACAGCAAACTTTAACCTGTCTGTCATGTATGATTCGAAAGTGCTCAGTTCCTCCCAAAGTCTCAAACTTTGTTGAGTATGGCAGCGATTTAACAGTATCTGTGAACTTGACTTTCAGGAATCTTGTTCCATTAGCAATGTCAGTCCCTGGCCACATCCCCCTTTTAATAGTTGAAACTGCTGTCACTCCCCTTTCTTTAACTTTCCCTTTATCTCCTCATCTTGAATATAAATCGGCAGATTTAGGAATGAAACCACCATCTCATTATTGCTTATTTCCTTTGCCATCACAGTACTATTCTTTATCTTTAGCCCATCCAAAATTTTGTCTTTTCCATTCTCTTCTTTCATTGTCAGTTCATATTCTCTTGGATTTTTATATCTACAATCAATTACCACTCCACAATCTTCTCTTACTTTTTTCAGTAGCTCCATCATCGTAATTCTGTCTTCCCCAACAATCTCCACCACCACAGTTAATCTCTTATCATAGTTTTGTCTTCTTGATTCATCTTCATTTTCTCCCATATTCCATTTGCCTTGTCCTTTGTCCATGTCTGTGTTATCAGACCGTATCATTTAGCAACTCAAAATAAAAAAGATAAGATTTGAGGAATAAAGCACAAAAATCTTCTTTTTTTAAAAATAAAGATATCAAAACAAACCAAAAAGTCTCAATTTTTCTAAAAAACAATTACTCTTCACGTGCTCTCTGCACCAATACTTCCGCTTCCAGATTCGCTCAATTGCGCCCTCAGGTTGGTATGGCCATAAGCGAAGGAGGCTGCAAAGAGAGGGCTATTTAAAGATCAGCCACTCTAATCGCCAGTGCATTATATAAGTAGGGAAGAAAACCCAAAAGCTTATGGCACCTGGTATTCCCAGGCAGTCTCCCATCCAAGTACTAACCAGGCCCAGACCTGCTTAGCTTCCAAGATCAGACGAGATTGGGCATAGCCAGGTTGGTATGGCCGTAAGCGAAGGCTGCTGCAAAGAGAGGGCTATTTAAAGATCAGTCACTCTAATCACCAGTGCATTATATAAGTAGGGAAGAAAACCCAAAAGCTTACAGCACCTGGTATTCCCAGTCGGTCTCCCATCCAAGTACTAACCAGGCCCAAACCTGCTAAGATTCAAAGATCTGGCATTGAATCTTTTTTTTTGGAAGATTATTGGATAATTCATGAAAAATCCAAAAGCTTACAGCACCTGGTATTCCCAGGCAGTGTCCCATCTAAGCACTAAACAGGCCCAAACCTTTTTAGCTTCTGAGATCAGATCAGACTGAGATCAGATCGGGCATAGCCAGGTTGGTATGCAAAGGGACAGATTGCAAACTGAATGTAATTGCAAAATGTTGGTTGGTAAACGGAGTTGAAAGAAAGACGTAAAACAACAATAACATTATAATATAACATTTTAACATCCTTAAAAACAATTAGAAAATGTACAGTGAGTTCATTTCAAAGCATGGGATAGTCTTAGGCTACAGCCTACACATCAAAAATTAAAAGAACCTTTGCTCTTACACAAAGGCTCTTTCTGCATGTTAATGTTATTAAACAGTCATTACATATTAGGCCTATATAAATATATATATATATATATATATATATATATATATATATATATATATATATATATATATATATATCAATGTATAAAATATAAAACTGGAAACAGTGCAGCCATTTACCGTGACATCCGGCGCAAGCTGCGGTGGCATATTTTTGCCAGTGTTGCCAGATTGTAAATGTCCAAGTATCGTACCAGAAGTTCAAAATTATCGTATTTGGAAGAAAATTATCGTACACGAGTCAAAAGAGTTATTTATCTATTCTAAACCAACTACATTTTAACACGACCTGCAAATTACCACAATAGATAAGCCGTATGGTTGGATAGAAGCAGTACAACAAAATACTATCCCATTATTTTCAGTGACTGTCTGTGTCGCGGCGCATATTAAAACATATTAAAATGATTTTAACACTTGCTTTGTCGCGTCCAGTGTAGGCGGAATTTAGCTGTTGCGGTGTGGCGCAGTTAACTCATAACTACACATCTGAGCCGCTTTCATTGGAAGACTGCGTGTTGATGTTGATGTTGAAGGATTTCTTGCTGTCATGGACCGCAACATAGTGCTCGTTGGCTTCAAAGCAGGGCACCCAACCTCCCTGAGGTGCACACGAATGCATTTAGAGTGTCTGTAATGAGCTGATTAAGTGTATGAGTAAAGAAGCCCTATGACTGCAACTGTCATCATTTAACTTTTCATAAAATTCTGAAATTATCGTACATTACGGGATTTTTTTCATTATTGATCGTACATCGTACAGAGGTTAAGATTATCGTACAAATACGATAAATATCGTATGTCTGGCAACACTGATTTTTGGCAAGGCAAGGCAAGTTTATTTATATAGCACATTTCATACACAATGTTAATTCAAAGTGCTTTACATAAAAGAAAGTAAAATAATAATGAAGAAAAATAAGAATAAAACAAGAAATTAAATTAAAACTTTTAAAATTAACTCAACTTTAACTTATTTAAAAAGAATTTAAAACAGAAAATCATTTTACATAAAATAAAATAAAAAAACTGTGAAAATATAGTGCAATCAGTTCGGACATTGCACAGTGCTCATTCAATAAATGCACAGCTAAACAGATGAGTTTTAAGTCTAGATTTAAATGTGACCAGTGTTTTAGCACATCTGATCTCTTCTGGAAGCTGATTCCAACTGCGGGCAGCATAGTAACTAAAGGAGGACTCTCCTTGTTTTGTGTGAACCCTTGGTATTTCTAACTGACTCGATCCTAATGATCTGAGTGCTCTGTTAGGTTTATATTCAGTGAGCATATCTGCAATATATTTCGGTCCTAGGTCATTTGGTGACTTATATACGAGTAAAAGTACTTTAAAATCAATCCTAAATGTAACTGGAAGCCAGTGTAAGGACCTGAGGACTGGTGTGATATGCTCAGATTTTCTGGTTCTAGTCAGAATCCTGGCGGCAGTGTTCTGGATGAGCTGCAGCTGTCTAATGGTCTTTTTGGGAAGGCCGGCGAGGAGACCATTACAATAGTCCACCCTGCTGGTGATGAAGGCATGAACAAGTTTCTCCAAGTCTTGGCTGGAAACAAAACATCTAATTCTTGCAATGTTTTTTAAATGATAGTATGCTGATTTAGTTACTGCTTTGACATGACTATTGAAACTAAGGTCTGTCTCCAGAATCACACCAAAATTCCTGACTTGATTTTTAGTTGTATGACCCCTAGAGTCAAGGTATGCATTCACCTTGTTTTTCCTTGTTTAACTGAAGAAAGTTCTGGCACATCCAACTATTAATTTCATCAATGCATTGGCAGAGGGAGTCAATGGGGCTGTAGTCATTTGAAGATAAGGCTAGGTAAATCTGGGTGTCATCAGCATAGCTGTGATAGGCAATTTGGTTCTTTCTCATTATTTGACTTAGTGGGAGCATATACAGGCTAAACAAGAGCGGTGCAAGAATTGAGCCTTGTGGGACTCCGCATGTCATGGACGTCCACTTAGACTTATGCTCTCCTAGACTCACATAATAGAGGATCGCAGCACTGAGATCTAGCAATACCAGCAACGGTATTTTGCCAGAGTCACAATTTAAGCGAATATCATTTATTATCTTAATGAGTGCTGTCTCTGTGCTGTGATGCAGTCGAAAACCAGATTGAAAATTGTCCAGGTATCCATTTGAGTTTAAGTATTTGTTCAGCTGATTAAAAACGACCTTTTCTATAATTTTGCCTATAAAAGGAAGATTAGATATTGGTCCAAAATTGCTCAAAATGGTGTTATCAAGATTGCTCTTTTTCAGGAGGGGCTTAACAACTGCAGTTTTTAAGGAGTTTGGAAATGTCCCAGAAAAAAAGTGAGGCGTTCACCACTTCTAAAAGATCTGCTTCTAAGCAGTTAAGCACACTTTTGAAAAAAGATGTGGGAAGTGTGTCAAGATAGCAGGTTGATGATTTTAGGTGCTGCACTATGTCTTCCAGAATTTTGCTATCAATTGCTTCAAAAATCGACATAGTATCTTTTTGATATTGTGGCCGAATCTGTCTGACCTCTGCATTACTTAAGGATGTGCTAATCGCCTTCCTGATATTGATGATCTTCTCAGAAAAGAAGGATGCAAACTCATTGCATTTGCTGTCTGAGAGCATTTCACTGGGAATCTGACTTGGGGGGTTTGTCAGTCTCTCAACAGTGGCAAAAAGAGTACGCGTGTTATTTAAGTTACTGTTTATAAGGTTTGAGAAGAAATGTTGTTTAGCTGTGGCTAGTTTAACGTTAAATGCATTAATGCCGTCTTTATAGATGCTATAGTGAATTTCTAGTTTCGTCTTCTGCTACATCTGCTTATCTTTTCTGCATTTTCTTTTCATAGTCTGAACTGCTGTTGATCTTCTCCAAACTGATTTATGTCTGTTTGTTTTCTTACTTACTGACTATTATTGGAGCAATATCATCAATAACATTCTTAACTTTTGAGTTGAAGGAATCAAGGAGAATATCAACAGAGTCTGCAGAAATGCTTGGTGTTAAAGATATAGCTTCCATAAATAGTACACTTGTGTTCTCGTTAATGCATCTCCTTCTGACAGAGACCGATCTAGATTCAGTTGTAGCAGACATCAAAATATCAAAGAAAATACAGAAGTGATCAGTGCTATGTCCTTAATAACAATGGATGAAATGTTTAGACCCCTACTGATGAATAAGTCTAGAGTGTGTCCACCTTTGTGTGTGGGTCCATGCACATGCTGAGTCAAGTCAAAAGTGTTTAGAACCGTTATCATTTCTTTTGTAGTTTTGTTTTCTGCATTATCTATGTGAATATTAAAATCCCCTGAAATAACAAAACAGTCAAACTCTGAGGAAATCATTGATAATATTTCTGTGACCTCTTCAACAAAGGCTGGAGAGTATTTTGGAGGCCTGTAAATAATAATAAACAGAATGCGTAGAGCACCTTTCAGCACAATCCCCAGATATTCAAAAGACAAGTACTGACCAAATGACACTTGCTTGCATTGATAGACATCTTTAAATAGAGCAGCTACACCCCCACCTCTCTTAACAGTCCTGCAAACACTCATGTAAGTGAAGTTAGGAGGGGCTGCTTCATTATGGACTGTTGCATTGCAGTTGTCTTCAAGCCATGTTTCGTTTAGAAACATAAAAATCCAGATTGTTTGTGGTTATAAAGTCATTGATTAGAAATGATTTATTTTTTAGTGAGCGAATGTTTAAAGATGTTAACTTGATGGCTGTGCTTTGTGTCTTTTCATCAATCTTAGTTTGATTCATAATAGGCTGCAGATTAGATGAGTTTGCCCTTCGGCTTGAGATGGCCTTAGACTTTCTATCACGTGATAAAACTGAAATAGAGAAAGCTACAGGCACACTGGGTTCCCGGTTGTTCAGTAGGCATTTGTGAATGTTGCTGTTATTATAGCGGGGACCCGACACATATCACTGAGAGCTGCTCTCAGTTGTTTTTGGTTCACCTTCAGCAGCTAGAGGGTTTGGGCCCTGGCGTTGTGGCAGTGGTCGAAGAGCTCTCGCAGGAGCAGGGACCACAGGCTTTGGTGGTTGGGGGGCCCGCCGTTTTTTTTGTTGATATCTTCGGGCTTGCAGCAAATGAGTGAGAGAGTTTAGTCCCAGCAGACACCAATTCCTCCATTTTCTGTGAGAAGCACAGAAGTGGAGATGCTGGAGAGGGGGATAATGTGTCTGGTAAGATGGGCTGTGTGTCTGGTGTTTCCGGTGGCTGTGATATGTTGTACTGGCTTCCCTGGCTGTTTTCCAGAAAGTTGTCCTTGGGTGCTGAATCTTGTAGCTGTTTTGATATATCACAGTCTGTCTGTGAGGAGCTCTGTGGGCAGGGCTCAACCGGGATAGTGTCTATCAGCAGTGCTTGTTTTGTCTGCTTGGTGTTATCAGTGTCCTTCTGGGATATGTCAACAACATGATGTCTCAGACCCGGTGTGTGTGTGCTGAATGGATTGACACACTCTGCTGAAGGATGACGGAGGGAGAAGTAGATATTGTCCTTAAACAGTCTAGCACCAAGTTTGTTTGGGTGGAGGCCATCCGGTTTAAACAATTGTCTATGGCCCCAGAAAAGATTGAAGTTGTCAATGAAATTCACTCCTTTTATATTACAAGATATTTGTAGCCATGTGTTCAGCCCAAGCAACCGTGAAAACATATTTGTTCCCCTTGTTGGGAGTGGTCCACTGATGAACGACTGAACTTTGAGTCTTCGAAGTGTTTCAAAGAGTTCACTGAAGTCCTTCTTAAGGAGTTCTGACTGCTCTTTCCGAATATCATTCTTCCCCACATGGATGATGATTCGATTTGCAGTCTTGTGCTTCATCAGAATGTTCTGAAGTTCCTTGTTCACATCAGAGACCGTTGCTTGAGGAAGGCAGCATGTTGTTGTAGTCCTGCTACGGATGTTTCTGATAACAGAGTCACCCACTATCAGAGTCCTTGGCTCGGCTGCGCTCTGAGCTGAAAGCCGCTGTCTGCTCGTCCTTGAGCGCCTGTTAGTAGCGATGTTAGCTGCTGGCTGATCAGATCCATGTTTAAATACATTTGGGGATTCCTCACCCACATTCATTAATGCTTCAAATCTGTTCTCAAGACGTATAGGGGGTGGTTGAATGCCAGTATTCACAAGCCTTGTCATAGTCGAATCTGGGGTAAAGGAAGCTACGGCAGCAATACGAGAAACTTGTGACAATCTGATGTCTCGTGTTCCTTTGGGTCTCGCTCCCTGTTTGTGCCATCGATTAGTGTGGCGATCAGTTTCGGCTTGTTCCTCTACAGTTGGTATAAACTGTTGAGATTCATAAGACGGTCTGCTAAGTGTTCCGTCTGTTTTGGAAGTCCAGCAAGTAACTTTGTTTCAATAATCACAATCCTTTGTAGAAGTTTGCAGCAGTTCATGCAACAAGTAGATCCAACAGGAGGCATTTTATCTCTCTTCTGTTTGAATGTAGGCAGTTGATTTCCCGTCTCTGGAATGTAAGCTGCTGGCAGTGGGAGGCAAAGTTTTCTTTTTGTAGTATTATTCCAGTCCCAAAGAGTTTTTAGTTTTAGCGTTTGTGCCAAAAATCTGTTTTTTGAGCACTGTGCTGATCTGCTGATGTAGAAATCTTAGAAAAATCAGAGAAAAGTACAGAAATAAGAAGCAAAGGGCAGAGCAGTAAGCTAGAACGTCCGAACGGTAGCAAAGTCGGAAGCGAATAGCATTATTTTTGCTCATTATGATTTTTTTCCTGTCGATACTGAAACGCGTGAAATACAAAAACTATTAATTATAAGGTAAAATAGGCTTACTTCAAAATGGGCAACATCACGAATATGGAAAGTTTTGAATTTTTTTGGACTTTATGTTTCGCTTTAAATTATTAATTTATTTTTTGTTTGTTTGAGGCTATATCTTAGCCTATATTATTATATATTACAACTATATCCATTAGACTTATATATTCTTGTTCTGTTCTGATAATTTTTTTCAATTTAAAAGATTTGTTGTAAAGTGAAGGGAACTAAAAATATCCTGTTGGTTTCCCGAATGTAATAAAATGCTTATTATACATGACTTATATATTTTTTTCCCTCTCACAAACTTCATTTATTTTTTAGCGTGCAATCATTGACATCCTTCACAAGGAAGGTAAGCCACAAACATTCACTGCCAAAGAAGCTGGCTGTTCACAGAGTGCTGTATCCAAGCATGTTAACAGAAAGTTGAGTGGAAGGAATAAGTGTGGAAGAAAAAGATCCACAACCAACCGAGAGAACCGCAGCCTTATGAGGATTGTCAAGCCAAATCGATTCAAGAATTAGAGAGAACTTCACAAAGAATGGACTGAGGCTGGGGTCAAGGCATCAAGAGCCACCACACACAGACGTTTCAAAAGATTTACTGAACCACAGACAACTTCAGAGGCTTCTTACCTGGGCTCAGGAGAAGAAGAACTGGACTGTTGCCCAGTGGTCCAAAGTCCTCTTTTCAGATGAGAGCAAGTTTCGTATTTCATTTGGAAACCAAGGTCCTAGAGTCTGGAGGAAGGGTGGAGAAGCTCATAGCCCAAGTTGCTTGAAGTCCAGTGTTTCCACAGTCTGTGATGATTTGGGATGCAATGTCATCTGCTGCTGTTGTTCCATAGTGTTTTTTGAAAACCAAAGTCACTGCACCTGTTTACAAAGACATTTTGGAGCACTTCATGCTTCCTTCTGCTGACCAGCTTTTTGAAAATGCTGACGGCCAGCAAACTCACCAGATCTGAACCCGAGAGAATCTATGAGCTATTGTCAAGAGGAAGAAGAGAAACAAGAAACCAAAAAATGCAGATAAGCTGAAGGCCACTGTCAAAGAAACCTGGGCTTCCAGACCACCTCAGCAGTGCCACAAACTGATCACCTCCATGCCACGCTGAGGCAGCAATTAAAACAAAAAGAGCCCCTACCAAGTATTGAGTACATGTACAGTAAATTAACATTAGTAAAAATTGTTCTTATGAAGTATTCTACTTTGTTGAGATAATGAATTGGTGGGTTTTTGTTAAATATGAGCCAAAATCATGCTAAATAAAAGAACCAAATACTACTTCAGTCTGTGTGCATTGCATTTATTTAATACACAAGCTTCACAATTTGAGTTGAATTGCTGAAATAAATGAACTTTTCCACAACATTCTAATTTATTGAGATGCACCTATATATATATCCTAGCCTATAATGTTTTAATGACATGTTGCAAAAAAGAAAGAGTATTATTTGAATTTGAATCTAAATAAAATAAAACTTAATATCTAGTTGAACTGTATTGATGATGTGTACAGGCATAATTCATTTTCTGCTGTCAGAATTACTCGACTACTACACATTTTCAACCTGTATTGTCTACAAATATACTTTAAGGTTGTTCTACTTATCTGAAAACCAGGTGCATGGATTGCACTTCAAAATTACTGTATCAATGTATGTGTATTATTGTCAGAAAATAATAACTAAAACGGTGCTCACCAAAGTTTTGATGCATACACTTAAAAATCAAGAAAAGCAATGTACTCAGTGTGTCATGATGGAAAAGTTGGGAGTATAATAAATGAAAACATACTTGTTTTAGTATATTCTTTATTTGGAAAGATAATATGGCATTGAATTATGTCCTTTATGTCTATACAGAAGATCCAACTGAGAAGCATTTCTATTCAAATACACCGTTCTGGCAGATTCAGGACTCGGGAGGGGTTTCATTTGGCAAAACCCATCGAAGTCAATGGCACTATAACTAAAGAATTATTAAACGCTGAAATACTCACCAACTGAACACCACGCTGGGACTTGAGATTTGACATGGAAGATTTATAAAACGTACATCAAAAACGTCATTGAAAAATAATTTGTCCATGTTTATAAAAACATGAGGATACTGCTGTCAAACAATTAGAAAGGTCCTAAATGTATATATATCGGAAACCTTTAATTCACTAGTAAACCATATATTATTATGAAATGTACTGTATACAATCAGCTTCTTCGTTCCCAGATCGGTCTGTTTTGACAATACTGATGTGCTGGGCACTCGCCCACTCCCAAAACATAAATTAAAAACAATAAATTAAAGTCTCTGCACTTCCCATTAACATCGCCGCTATAAATACAAAAGTATCTAGAGTTGTTTAAAACAAACAGAAAGTACTGCTGTCAAACGATTACTAGCTATTGATCACACCTTAAATAAAATGTTTTGTTTACATAATAGGCAATATATGCATGTATAATGTGTATATTTATGTATATATGTATGTATGTATGTATATATATATATATATATATATATATATATACATACACACACAAATACACACAGTATATGTTTCGAAAATATTTACATCTATATATTTATATTATAATAATTTATATGATATATAAATTTACACTTATTTTGGATGAGATTAATTGTGATTAATCATTTAACAGCACTAACAGAAAGTTTTAAAAATAAGAAAACAATAGTTCTCTCACAATAACGGCAAGCTACCCTGCGGTGCCAGTATAATCCCCAACACATAGAAGAGTCCCATGAGCAGATTGAGCTTGGCGGTCTTCTGAGGGATCTTGGCGTAGCACTGGCGGCGGAACTGTCTCTCCAGAGGGAAGGCCATGGGCAGCGTGAGCAGCGGCAGAGCCATGCTGATGGTGTAGCGCGTGGCTAGGATGCAGAAGAGCAGGTAGGGAACGAACAGCAGCAGGTTGTAGATGACGTAGGACAGTGCTGGCCCCACCAGGATGGCCAGGGTGACGATGCCCGCCTGCTTGTCCGAGTCCATGTCTCGCGTGTTGTTGCTGTGCAGGATGGCCTCGGTGTTGAGCGCCAGCGGCACGGCGTACACCAGCGGCAGCACCGACAGGTAACCCACCTGCACAGCGTGAGCGAACATCACAGCCAGGGGACCGAAGGTGATGAGGATTACCACGTCCCCCAGAGCCACGTACTTCAGCCCGATTCCTGCGGTTAAAGCGCAAGAACACGTCAGGCAAAATGTATTCACAAAACATCTTCAGTAGTTAGCAGCAGTGGAGTCCTAGTCACTAAGACTAAGTCACAAACTCTCCTAAAATACTGTTACCAGAAATCTGTAACTCTTGAATATAAACATTTTAGAAACATTTGATGATAATGATCTTTTAAAAAAAACTATCCCCTTTGGTTTTGGAGTTCATCCCATCTCCAGATTCTCTTTTGATTATATTAGTTTATTAGCTAAATATATATACTCGTTTAATTACAGGGGTTAAAGTGGAAAAAAATCCTGATCCTGAGGGGGGGGGGGGGGGGGGGGTGTTGGAGAGAAACTCCACAGACAGACTTAATTCAAATATTGACGATAATAACAAAAATACAATAACAAGAGCTTAAAGTGCTTAAAAAAAATGGTAAACAGAGTGACAACGGTGTGTCAGCTAATAGTTGCTCCCGGCTAGAGACCTGCACTCCTGCACACCCACCGAGTGCGGCGCGGGACAATATTTGATGGGTGATTGCGGACGCGGGCGGCAAGATATTCCTGTGTACGGGTTGTGGGAAAATAAAATTATTTGCGGGACTCCTGCAAAGTGGAAATATGTAACAAAACACAATAACTAGAAAAAAATAGACCTTTATTTATAATTAAATAAAATAGACTTTGCGGAATGGGAGGATGCGGATGATAGGCTACCGTAGACAGCGACGTGTAATTCGATTCCGAAATAGCGATATATTTAAATGCCAAGTTGGATGGATTAGAAGCACACAGACCGGATGATGTCCTCCACTGGTGGAAAAGACGAATTTCCGAGATTAAGCAAAGTAACACGCCATGTACTTTGTATTCCAGCTAGCGCACCATCGGAGAGGGCTTTCAGTATTTGCGGTCGCATACTGGAACAGACGGATTAAACTGAAGCTCTCAACACGACATGATATTCCTGCATTGGCACATTAAGTAGTCATACAGTTTTTTTTAGTCAATTCAGTTTATTTTTATTTATTTAGCTAAATATTTAAAATTGGTCTATTTTGTTATTGAGGAATAAGGATATTTTTCGTTAAATGTTTGAATGAATTGCTCAGGCCCCATAAACTACTTTTCCTTTGAACATGAAATAAATCCAGGTTTATTATTATTATATAATTTATTAGGCTATATAGCCTAATTATTATAGGTATATATTTTTATTTACATTTCTTACTTTTTTACTATATTTCTATGTTCTAAGATCCTTGTTCATGTTCATACTTTTAATTAAACGCAAATAAAACGAAACATTTGTTTATTTTCCGTTTCTTTTTTAAATTTATATTCAACAGGGGAGCAAGTGAAAAAATAAGGGTAGCAGGCAGAATATGCAATGTATTAGAAAAACTATACTGATTTTGCGGGCTGGACGAAACTTGATTGTTTGCGGGCGGGAGCGGGAGAAAATAACATATTTTTGCGGGAGCGGGAAGGAAGGAAAAATCCTCTCTACTCCCGGCAACGTCGTGGTAAGTTTGAGTGCACGGGCAGCGGCTCTATGACCGGAGTCTGGTGCTGCGTTCCAGGCAGGTTTTTGAGCTCGTAAGTCACTATTTCAAACCACGACTAACGACTTTGTACCGTTCCAGGCAAGTCATGCCAAACTTTCTGAGCGCAAGGAAATGTAGCTAGATTATTAATTTTATTGCAACGTTACATTGACCTAAAATCTATTTTTCAATGTGTACCACTTGCATAAACACTGCATCCGTAGGCAGTGTTATCCGTAGGGGCTGTCACTGTTGTTTCACGTGCTGTGTGACGTCAGAACTCCGAGTACATCGATCTAGTACGAGTTCACGGGTGGGAAGTCACGGGTTTGACTGCCGTTCCAGTGCACTTTCACGGGTTTAAGGTTGGAAAAACTAGGGTTACGGGTTGCCTGGAACGCGACATAAATCATAACGAGCAAGCACTTTCTTACCGCTGCTGGCATAACGTTACAGTAGCTTCCTCGAGCAAATCATGCAGAAACAAGCGGGCTCTCTCAGTTTCTTGCACCAACTGCCAAAAAGCGCCATTTATTTTTGAGTCCTTTATCTATTGCTAGGAGTCTAGGACATCATCCCCAGGGTGCATAAACTTGAGCTCCATTTTTTTTCTCCGACAACGCTAACGTGACATTGACGTATGGGCGTCAATCATACTGTGTTGCAAGGACACGCCCTTCTCTGCTTCTGATAGGCTTGTAACGTTAGTTAAAGCTGCGTTCCTCTCATATGATTGGTAGGTGAAATAAATTGGCTCGAAAATAACTGCATGCGCAGGCTCTCAAATAATATTATTATTTTTATTCCCTCATGGCCACACGCCGGAGATCCGGCACGGTGCCGGAATACTTTAAGCCCTGTAATTATTGACACTTAGTCTGTATTTTAAAATCTGTATTTGATTGTGGTAATTAGGGGTGTGACGGTTAGTATATAACCGTGAGACCGGCGGTTATTGTTGAACACTGTCATTAGAACTCTATAACCGCCAAAACAGTGTCATTAAAATATTTTTTACAAACATTTTTTATCAAAAATTATTTTCATTTTTTAGATTTGATCATAAGATGCGAAATATTTTGGGAGACATGGTTTTTACCACTTAATGAAGTTTTGTAAATCGTCAGACATGATATTTACCACTTCATTAAATTTTGCTTTGTAGAAAACCTTTCTTAAAAACGAATTTCGTTTTGTACAAATTTTATCTTAATTTTAATAAATGTTTCATTAAACCAATTGCATGTATTTTAATAAATAAAAAGCAAATACAGCAGACAATGATAACCGTGACATGGAAGCGCCAGAGCGCCGCGTTCACTCACTGCACTGAGAACTAGAGCGCATCTCATCGTATGAAACTCAGCGTAGGCCTATGCCTCATACATTAGCATTAAATATCTTTGCTGCATCCTTTCTAGAACAGACTAGGGCTTTTTTTGCGGCTCGCATCAGCAAAGCATTGCATCGTCCATAGACCGCAAAACAATCGCTGGCGGGCGGGAGCCACTCAGGAGCTTTTGGCAAAGTCATCTTTCCTTGACCCACGATACAGAGGAAATGGGGGGAATGGATTGGAGGAGACAAAAGATGCACTCCGGGGGGAAATTGGGAAACGGAGGCGGAGTTAGTGGTGCTTCGGAGGCTGCTGCTGCTGGAGATGATTCGGGAGAGGTCTGTGCACCACCCCCTCCCAAGAAGAGAAATCTTGGAGATCTCCTTAATAAACGGGGGTCTGAAATCTTTGCCCCTTTACCGATCAGAGCGCGCGCTGACACGGAGTTAACCCGCTATCTCCAAGAACGAGCAATTGACTCTACGGCAGATCCACTAGCATGGTGGCGAGACAATGAAACACGCTATCTGCTCTTAGCAAAATTGGCACGTAAATACATGTGTATTTGTACTACAAGCACAAGCACAGCATCAGCGCGAGTTTTTAGCACTGCGGGGAACATAGCTACCCCTGTCAGATCGTCACTAAAACCGAGTAAAGTGAACATGTTGGTGTTCCTGTCACGGAACTTGGAAGTCGAAAAAGATTAGGAAATTAAAATGTTATTGCACTTTTTTTTGTTTCCTTTATTTAGTTAGTTTAATTAAGGTATTACAACAGTCGTTGTTCGACTTTTTTTCTTTAATAAAGGTATGTAGATTTTATCATTTTAATTTAGGCCTAGGCTACTCATTCATTTTTATGCTCTTATAGAATTTAAGTAGCCTACTTTTTTTAAAAGGTTTTGTTTACTGTGTGTGATTTATTTAAAACAAAGCACGTTCATTGCAAAGTTTTTTTTGTTGTTAAGGATTTGTTCACTGTGTGTGATTCATTTAATGGCAAGCACATTCACTGCTAGTTGTCTTGCTGTTAATTTTAAATAAACGTAGAGCAAGTAGCTAATCAGTGTCTGCTCGTTTATTCAAACTAATACCCCCCCGACGGTTATGTTATGAACCGTCACATTTGACTCACGTCATAACCGTCATCACCAATTCTGAAACCGGCACACCCCTAGTGGTAATTAACATTTTTATTTTTAAAACTTTTTTCAAATATGGCAACATAAAATTGCGCTCTACAATATTTCAATGAATAAATCTCTGACAGAGACTATCAGCCAATCACTGTGTGTATAATTAATAATAATGCTGACATCATCCATAGCAATGAGGTCAGCCCCGCCCACTTTACGCTGCGCTAAATACTTCTCTCTATTCCTTAGTACAAGTTTGTCTCGGCAGCTTTGTGAATAGGTTTTAAGAGAAAACTCATAGCTAAAAACTTTTACTGCTATTTAGGAGAACTCTTGGTGGTAAGATATGATGTCAATAACACACAAAACAAGCAGAACCTCAACTCAGACTGGGCAATATACAGTCAAACCAAAATCTATTCAGACACCTTCCACATTTCAACATCACAGATTAGTCACTATAGTTTAGAAAATGGTAATAAAATATAACAAGAATTCAGAATTAAAATGTGCCAGAACAAATTCATCTTGATAATGTCAGATAACTGAAATGAATTGAATGACTCTTTGTTTTCTCTTTTGTTTTGTAACTCTTCAAACGCTCCACATGCTCCGGGGATTCACTTACTTTGCCTGCTTCACTCATTTAACTGTGTTTGATGTTAGCACGAGCAGACCCATTTTAAATTAAAAGGCTACGGTCTTCAACTCAGAAATGTTTTCTAAGTTTCATATTCACAATTCCCATTTAGATGCATTGACACAGACTGGTTAAAGTGGCTCAGAGCTAACGTTAATGTATTTACACTACTATACTGAAATACGAAATGATTTATCAAGAAAGTTATATTTCACTATAGTAATTAAATGTGAAACTAAAAGTCCCTGTCGAAGACAAAGAGTGTATTGTGTAGAGCTTTTGATTGTATGCTGGGACACTTTTTATCTAAATACTTTATCTTTATTGTTTTTTATAGATATTTATTTACATATTTAGATTTTTAATACCTAGCACTTTACAATTATGTAACAGACAGCACGTTTTAATTTTCCTGCTTGGAAAAAAAAAGCAGTTTTACAAAATACTCATTTGTTAACCTAAAAACTTTTGGTTTTACTACCAAACATTATTTAATATCTAATTAATTTAATTTACACTATTCTGAATCATGGCATTTCAGGGCACATGAACTCAATGATAAGATATAATTAGAGACGGTGTGGATTTAGTGTGCGTTAAGGTCACGGAGCTTGGCAACTTATCAGATCTAGGATATCTGGGATGTCTTGCATATTTCTATGAAATACAGATTTTGTAAAGTGCATGATCGCTGCTGTAGTGTATGTACACAAACACTGAACTGGACAGGAGCAGGAATACAGAACTGGGATTCATGTGTAAATCTATTTCATTCCTAACACGCATCTTTATTTTATATCGCCAACAAAATTAATGACTATATTGCCCAGCCTTATACGACAGCGTTTTAGTGCCACGTTAGAAAAAAAAAAAAAAAAAGATTTTAAACCTACGAGAATAAAGTCAAATCATCAAGTCGTAGAAATTAAAGTTATAATATTTAGAGAGTATAGCCTATATTGCACATGCAAATGGCCCGGATTAGGAGCACAGAGAGGAAGTTGCCTTTCTGATCTGAATATATATGGCATTATTAGTAGAAATCATATACTCACAGGACAGTAGGCTTGGAAATAATATTTCACTTTGACTGCATTCAGCATCTCAATATTTGCTTTTAATATAACACAGCCCAGCTTACAAATTATGTCAGTTTTATCATGAAATAAATGATAAATTATAGAATGATATCATGATAGTTCAAGTTATAGCATGATATAAATGTGAAAGAACATCAGAAAGCATGGGGAAAAACAGTATAGCCTAATTTAAACAGGTCTCATTAACAGGAGTCATTAATCGTAAAAATGATCGATTCAGATGCCACTTAAACTAATGTGGCACGACAGATGTATTCGCCTCAAAGTTTGTGAAAAACATAATCGTTAGACATACGGTTTGTATTTCACTTTAAAACTGACAGGATTTGAAAGCTGAGACTGGAATTTCTCCCAGTGCTCCCAATGCAGGCCATTTGTATGTGCTATACAAAGTATAATTATTAAGTAACACTTTATTTTGATCGTCCACTTTAATCAATCTACTAACAGTCAGTAACTCTGCAGCTACATGTCAACTAACAGTTATTAGAGTATTAGTAGAGTGTCTGCTGAATGTCTTCTAACACTTTATTTTGATTGGTCCACAACACACTGACTATGAGAAACTTTACAAGTTTGTGTCAATGTATTCTACTAACCCTAAACCTAACCTTACATCTACTCTGAGACTTAGTGGACATGTAGTTGTGAATTAATGAGAATTGGTTGACATGTCGTTGCAAAGTTACTTACAGTTGATGTCTAAATTGGACTATCAAAATAAAGCGTAACCAATAACTTTAATGTTGTAAATGATACGACTATAAATTAAATTAAATTAAATTAATGCATTTAGCAGACGCTTTTATCCAAAGCGACTTACAGTGCATTCAGGCTATCAATTTTTACCTATCTTGTGTTCCCGGGGAATCGAACACCCATCCTTGCGCTTGATAACGCAATGCTCTACCAATTGAGCTACAGGAACACCAACTGTAAGTCTGGAAATAGAAATTCTGTCAATAATTACTCGCCCTCATTTCGTTCCAAACCCTTAAGACCTCTGTTCATCTTAAGAACACAAATTAAGATATTTTTGATGAAATCCGAGAGCTCTCTGACCCTTCATAGACAGCAGACAACTACCAGGATCCAGATCCAGAAACATAGCAAGGACATGGGTAAAACAGTCCATGTGATATCAGTGGCCCTATTTTAACAATCTTAAGTGCGTGGTCTAAAGCACACGGCCCAGGTGCACTTAGAGCGTGTTCGAATCCATGTTTGCTAGTTTAATGACCAATAAAAACGGTCTGCATGCACAGGGCATGGTCTAAAAGGGTTGTCCCTATTCTCTTAATGAGTAATGAGTGTGTTTTGGGCAAAACGTGCAATAAACCAATCAGAGTCTCATCTCCCATTCACTTTAAGAGCCAGTTGCGCTCGCACCATGTCGGATTCGTTATTTTGCAAGAGCAAAGAGTGAACGCGTCTCCAGAGAGGAACCGAGTTGCTCCTGCATGAGCAAAAATGTGCTCTGATTCTGATCCATGAATGTCTAACTTGACTCAATGTATTTTGCCCCGCCCCCAAACATATGATTCGACTATTAGTGGAATATCAGCAAGATTCGAACATTCCGATTCGACTACAGTGGAACTCCTGGTGTCACATGGACTATTTTACAGATGTCCTTACTACGCTTCTGTGCCTTGACCGTGTAAGGACCCTTACTGTCTACGGAGGGTCAGAGAGATCTCGGACTTCATAAAAATATCTTAAGTTGTGTTCTGAAGGTGAACAAAGGTCTTACGGGTTTGGAAAGACATAAGGGTGAGTAATTAATGACAGAATTTCATTTTGGGTGAACTAATCCTTTAATTCTTCTAACTTTGACTTTATTCTCCAATTTTTTAATCTTAGATTTTCTTTTTACGTGGCACTAAAACACCGCCGTACTAACCTCAACGAATGCATGAAAACCAATCATATAGCATATTCACCTCCAGTGTACAAAAAAGAGCTGGACAGTCCTCCGAAGTAAATGAGAGCCAGATGCTCTAGTTTGAGTGTGGACAGGAAGTAGAGCAGCGTGGCACAGAGACATCCTGCGGAGTACAGCGCCGCTCCGAACATCACCACGTCCTGCGGCTTCAGGATCTGATCCACCAGAGTCCTGTCGTCGCTCTTCTTATGATCGATTCCCTTTGAGAAGTCATAGTAGGTGTTCACCAAGTTCCCTGCCCCGTGGACCACCAAAACGGCCACGGCACACACCAGGAGGACGAGGAGGTCCACCGAGCCTTCCAGCTTGTAGGCCAGAGCGCTGCCCAGAGCCACAGGGGTGAGGGAGGCGCTGAAGCTCCACGGCCGCAGGGCCAACACATACGCCGCACATTTGCCCTGAACGCCCAGCGCCATCCGGGACACTTCTGACGGCTTCGTCCCATTCAGTCCGTTAGAGCCAGCGAGCGAGCCGGATTCTCCGCCGGTCTGCTTTAGGCTGGAGGTCATTGTCCGCTCAATCCACAAGCGCTTCAGAGAGATTAGAGGATGCAGCTGTCCAATCACACACAAAAACATCATGAGAACAGCAAACAACGACACCAGCAGCAGAAGAGCTAAAACTGTTTCCAGGCTTCTCAGATGCAAAGTCATCGTACTTGTGTAAACTTCTATATCTAGAGCATTAGGGCCACCCACTTTATCATTCCCATTCATTTTTCCCCATAGGGATTTAGAATAAAAAGTCTTTGTAAGGCAAGGCAGGTTTTTTTATAGACATTATGTCATACACAAAGTAATTCAAAGTGCTTTACATGGAGACAGAGAGCATTTAGGCCACATCCACTCCAGGGGGAAACAATCCCACTCTCTCTATTGACTTTGAATAACTCGAAGTAGGGCTGTAGCGATCGATTATTTTAGTAATTGAGTACCGATTATTCCAACGATTAATCGAGTAATTGGATAAGATCTGTTTTCGGATCGGAAAATTACAGACTTTGATTTGAAGCAAAACCGAATGTGAAAACAGAAAAAGACAAATTACACAAATTATTAATTATAAATACTATGATCAGGTAAACTAACTACAATACCATGAAGCATTGCAAATTACAGAATCAAAACAATGGAGTTAAATTAAACTATTTATTTAAAGTTGTTGGTTATAACCATTACCTGTAATAAATACAATATTTTAAATTTACTGCTAAACATACACATCATCTGCAGTGGAAATGGGTGGAGCTAAAGAGGCCCGGACACTTATTGGTGTGATTTTCTGCACATGCATCATGGGTAATGTAGTTTCCAGCTGTTAAACAATTAATTTTAAAATAATAATTGTTGGTGAACAGGAGACATATGATTTTTGCACATTTCAATTTGCAAAAATAAGTGTTTACAAAAAATGAAAAATTATTATAAAAAATGTTTTATTTAAATGAAAACTAAATTATGACAGTGGCTCCTGAGCCACTGTATTAGAAAGCAGTTTTTTTGTTTTTGGTCAATGTCAGAGTAATACAACACAAAGTATGATCTAAAATAATGAACAGATAAAAACTTTGATTTACAATTTTAATAACCGTGTAAACTAACACTCACCTGTTGATCATCATCACATGTTCAGCTGCTCTCTCCACACACACACACACACACACACACACACACACACACACACACACACACACACACACACACACACACACACACACACACACACACACACACACACACACGTATAGATTCCGCTTTATCGACACGATGCAGCGTTTCTCTCTCATATGTTTCCTCACTGATGATGATGGTCAGGTTGCTACAGGCTAATGCTAGTGAGAGAGATTACTAGAGATTATCAAAGTGTCTGGGGGGGGATCATACCTGCTCCGCACACACTTCACCAGAGTTACTCAAGGAGCCGCTCGCTCATCACAGAAATCCCCGCGGGGTCCAGTCCAGACGATATTTACACGACATTAGCAACATTTACTGACACACATCACCATTTCCGTCCAGCACCACAGAGCGCACCCGCGAGAACAGCCCGAACGGAAACACGCGCAGCGACTTAGTTCCGCCCCTGAGAAACCTCTCTCAGTAATTTACATCATCCATAATTACTACCCAGTTAATAACAAACTTGCTAAATTTAATAATAGTATTTTTACATATATATATATATATATATATATATCTAATATATATATATATATATATATATGTGTGTGTGTGTGTGTGTGTGTGTGTGTGTAAACCTTGTCTCTCACAGTGTGATTCTTAATTTTTTTTCTCAATTATACTTTATTGTTGGAATTCTGTCCTAAATTTGACTTGCATATTTAAGAAAAAAATTTATTTTCAATTTATTTTAGAAAGTTAGTCAACTAAATTTGTTTATTTAAATGTAGATAAAATAAATGATTGATTGCAACCACTTACCATAAAAACTTAGATTGTCTCACATCAATTTAAATCATTACACTTTCACACACCAATTACGAAATAATACAATAAACATATCTTAATACAAAAATGGTAATATTAATACATAAACACATGGCAGAAGTGCATCAGAACAGTGAATCCTTCCTATTTTTAAAGTTAACGTGTATGCATTGGATTCATGTATGTAACCTTCATTGTCTTTTGTTCTCATTCTGTTTTTGTATTTGTAATTGTTTCTCTTTACTGCATAATAATAATAATAATATAAACAGTTCAACAGTGTTGCCAGTAAGTTACTGTAAAAACCATTTGAAATGTCTGACAGTGTAACTAGTGTCAATATCAGCTTTAGCTCCATGATCATTTATTACCAAAACAATAAGTCAAGTCTGCATTTGCTGGGAAAAATAAATGATCACCAGAGAAGGATCTTTTAATATATGCATCTAATATGTACTGATGGCTACATTCCTGTAAGACTTTAGCTAAAAATAGTTCCTCCAACCACTAGGGGTCACACTCCTACCAGCAGTATGGCTCCCAGCCACAAGGGGGCGCAGGAGGTCTTTTGCCTGCAATCTTCCTCCCAGTTGTCAGGGGGCAACCATTAACAAGAACTCCGTTGTACTTAGTAATCATTGTTGATGATACTCACCTGTGTAGGGCCCTATTAAAGTTTGCCCTTAGCCATTGTTTTTTTTTTCAGTCTTGAGCCTACCTACCTTTGTATCCTGTTGCATATTGTTAGTCTATTGTAAGCCATTGTGCTTGTTTTGTTTTTTTCCCTTTTTTTGACATTTAGAAGCTTGGCTTCTGGTTTTGTTTGTACTTTGTTCCTTGTTTTTGGAGCTTCTACAGGTAAAGCTACTTGTAGTTTATTACTCTTGTCTTCTTGATTTTGTTATTTCTCTGCACTTGGGTCTCAATAAATCCCCAACCCTGAATTGGCTCACTAAGAACACCAGCTCTTTCGAGATTTTAGTCTATAGTCTGGCAGTTCCTGCTTCTGTATCATTACAGCAAGACTGAACCAAAGAATGGACCAGCAGAGACTCAAGGCCCTTCATCAAATGTGGAGAGAATATTATCCGAGCTCACCCATCAATCTTCCGCTATTCAACATCATTAACAGATACTCACAGAAATACTTCAGCGTTTGAGCTCTCTAGCCTTGCCCCAAAATCCTCCATCTCAGGAGGTTCTTGAGTTACCCACGTCACCGCCCATCCTTCCTCAACCTCAAGCCATTCAAGCGGTTCCTCTTCTTGAGCCCAGACTACCACCTCCTGAGAGATATGATGGAAAACCCAGGGACTGTCAATGTTTTATCACCCAATGCTCTCTAGCCTTCCAACTTCAACCCAGTAGTTTTCAGTCGGGTGGCTCAAATAATCACCTTATTAAACGGAAGAGCTTTGGAATTGGCTACGGCTCTCTTGGAATGAAGTTCACCATGCACTTCTGATTCTGAGCAGTTCCTAGCAGAGATGAAGAGGGTCTACCATCATCCAGGAGGAGGAATAGGAAATTACCAATGATTACTTCAACTCACTCAAGGAGTACACAGTGTTACAGAAATGGCTACTGAGTTTCGTACTCTTGCAGCAGAGTGTGGCTGGAATGAACCGGCTCTTCTAAGATTTCATCAGACTCTTTCAGCTGAGCTAAAAGATTAATTGGCTTTCCGAGATCCTGCACCTAACTTGGATTCTCTCAGTGATGTCGCCGTCTGAGTGGACAACCAAATTAGGGATAGGAGGTCTGAGAAACAACAAGATCGAGTCACAGCCCAAAGCTACGTCAGTCCAATTCAACCTGCTTTCCAGCCTCTTTCCACAGAGGAAAGCATGCAGCTTGGGAAAAATCGCTTATCACAATCTGAACTGAACTGGGGCATTTTCGAACTCGTTGCGCTGAACTTGTGGGAAAAGAGACTTTCTCGTCCACAAAGAGGAGGGCTGAGACGAGACAAATAACTGACCCCTGATCTTCAGCTGGATTTTCGACAGTGTTGCATTTCTCCCGAGGCACAATGGTTCTAGGTGTTTTTTTTGTTTGTTTTTATTTTACTCTGGCACTGCTGGCATTTTAATGGACCATTTCATGTCGCTGCTAAAAGTTGCTCTTCATTTGCATAAAGTTAAAGGATACTGAACTTTATTGCGTTGCTGGACATGCCCTATCTGGTCGCCAAATTGCTGCTGTCGCTAGTGTCACTGGAAATCGCCAACTCTCCATTGTAATGAACGTGATTGTGTCACTTTGCTATTGCATTTCACTTGTAGTGTGAACAGGGCTTAAGGTTGCAAAACTCTAGACTTTTGGTAGTACCTAGGATAGCTAGGTCCACTAAAGGAGGTAGAGCTTTTTCACATTTGGCTCCCAAACTCTGGAATAGCCTTCCTGATAATGTTTGGGGTTCAGACACACTCTCTCCGTTTAAATCTAGATTTAAGACACATCTCTTTGGCCAATCATTCAGATAATGCTTCTTATAATCTTGTACTGCACACATTACACATTATTATTCCTTAGCTTAGGTAGAATAAATCATGCTAATTATGTGTTGTTTTTTTGTGTGTGGTTTTTTTCTTCTTCTCCTGTTTCTGTTACAGGATTGACATCCCGTGGTAACTAGGAATTACACATACTTCAGTCTGGATCCAGCCCTTACAAAGACCTGAGATGATCGAAGAGATTATGCAAACCTCTCAGAGGACCTCAGATGATTCCAATCCTAAAACAACAAACTACCAAAGTTTGATTGCAAAAATCTGCTGTTAATATTTGATTGTCTGTTTGATTACATCAACTGAATTTTACCATACATTTCCGCCATATGTACAACACTTTGACATAGTCACCACTGACAAACTACCGTATTTTTTCCGGACTATAAGTCGCACTTTTTTTCATAGTTTGGCTGGTCCTGCCATTTATAGTCAGGTGCGACCTATTTATCAAAATTAATTTGACATCTGCGCCCTCTTGCGGCTGTACAAGGTAATGTTTTCTCTTAGTTCATGGTTCTAAATAAATGCGATTTATATTCCAGTGCGACTTATGTTTTTTTTCCCTTGTCATGACGTATTTTTGGACTGATGCGACTTACTTGGGTGCGACTACTAAATATATTGTAGAAACTTAATTTTAAAGCAGTTTTGCAATGATTTGTATTGTCAAAAGCGCTATATAAATAAAATTGAATTTAATAGAAGTTTAAGATTTTTCCTTTTATGTCAGTGCTTTATACTCCATCCCAGCAGGTGGCAGACATGCACCATAGCTGGTTTGCAAAGCACCATTAAATTTAATAGAAGAAATGTCTCTGAGTCCAGTAGACAATGCAAAGGCAGACTCTTCAGAAACTCCATTCACAATGATGAAATCCTGTGATGATCCATTTCAATGCAGCACTTTCAACAGCTAATATAACTTCTACCAATACTGGAAATGTAATGCATTATATTTAGATGCTGCAAGAGTAAAAACCAATCTCATCTATATGTGATTGCTAAATTTATGTATTAATGCTAGAATATCTGGACATAGGCCTAATGCAGAAGAGCCGCACACCTGCTGCATGAATAAAGAAAGCCCCTGTATGACTTTTTCTTCTGTGGGACATTAAAGAAGACATTTTGAGACTGGAGGTCAAAAGTAAAGTTCTTCTCTGGTCTTCTATGTTCCTGCAAGTAATTGAGAGTTTGTGCAGGTTTGAAATAATTCATCTTTAAAGCACTAATTTGAAGCATTTGAACATAAATCAGTAGAGCATTTTTTATTTTACTTTTTCTAAATGTTGTTGTTGTGTGTGTAATATTTCACATCATATTAAATGTAGATTTAAATATAAAAAAATATTTTTATATAAAATAACTATTTATAAGGAAGCTACAGGATGAGCCTACTTTTGTCACCCACATTATTGGGAGTTTATAGATTAAAATAACATCATTATAATGATGATGATCATTTTAATAATAATAATGATACAGCTACTGTAAATGATATGAAATCAGTTGAAATGAAGAGATTTGTGGTATTATGCCCTTTCATGACACTGTCCATGCTTAAGGGCCTTTGACCGGATAAGTGTTGTCACGGTACCAAAATTTCAGTATTCGGTACTGATACAAGTGAAAATCCACGGTTCTCGGTAACAATTTCGGTACCAAAGCAAAATACAAAAATATGCTAATAAAAAAAAAACTTTTTATCACTAAAAATAAAACCAATGACATTCTTTATACTTCTTTACAATTGTGTTTAAAGTTTTTCTACAAGTAATATTGTTATGAAAAACAGTAAACAAGTTTCACCTAAATTTAATTTGTTTTAATTAAATTTAAACACATTTTATTTTTTGGTAAATAAAGGGGATTTGCTAACAGAATGAAAACAGACCGGTATATATAGACAGGATAACGAAGGAAGTGGAGACAGCTGAGTGCAACAACAGGTGTGCAATTAACTGTGATGAAGGGACAAAGCTATGTGGGAAATGTAGTGCCTGCGGTGAAGTGCCTATGGGGAAGTGAGACCACTAGTGGACACCCAGGGAAACACAGACCAGACACCGTGACATTACCCCCTCCTCTACGGAGCAGCTGCCAGATGCTCCACCTGAACACAAGAGCAAACCAAGGAACACAGAGACCAGGAGGGAGGTGGACTGGTGGAGGATAAGGGGGAGGGACGGGGGGCCAGGTCCACAGAGGGAAACAGAGACAGGAAGTGCAAAAAACAAAACAACAACAAGGAGACCAGGAGGGAGGTGGACCGGTGGAGGACCAGGGGGAGGGACGGAGGGCCAGGTCCACAGAGGGAAACAGAGAGAAAACAATAACAAAACACAAGGCCAGGAGGGAACAGAAAGTTCAGGGACCCAGGGCCGAGCCAACAGGGCATGAATCCAGGGTGGGGCAAGGTGGAACTGGAGCCATGCGGTCGAGACAGAAGCCCCACAGGGCTGCGCAGAAGACCACCACAGTCGTGCGGTCGAGACAGAAGCCCACCAGGGCGGCGCAGAAGACCACCACAGCCGTGCGGTTGAGACAGAAGCCCACCAGGGCGGCGCAGAAGACCACCACAGCAGTGTGGTCGAGACAAGATCCCACCAGGGCGGCGCCGAAAGACCACCACAGTGGGATTGATGGAACAGGAGAGCAAGTCCGGTTAGGTAAGCCTGAAATAGAGAACATGAACAGGTTAGATGGTCTCCGTGGCCATAACAGGGCAGGCGGTGAGTTCCTGGATGGCCTCCGTGGCCACGACAGGATAAGTCGAGCGCTCAGGGTGTTCGGCTGAGATGTGACAAGGCTCTGGAAGTTCCGCAGAGATGTGGAGAGGCTCTGGTAGTTCAGCAGAGACGTGGAGAGGCTCTGGTAGTTCAGCAGAGACGTGGAGAGGCTCTGGTAGTTCAGCAGAGACGTGGAGAGGCTCTGGTAGTTCAGCAGAGACGTGGAGAGGCTCTGGTAGTTCAGAAGAGACGTGGAGAAGCTCTGGTAGTTCAGCAGAGATGTGGAGAGGCTATGGTAGTCCAACAGAGACGTGAAGAGACTCTGGTAGTTCAGCAGAGATGTAGTTCCGTGGTGTTTTGACTGGATTCAGGAAGATCAACGGTGACTTGACTCTGCTCATAAAGATCAACGGTGACTTGACTTTGCTCATGAAGATCATTGGTGACTTGCCCTTGCTCATAAAGATCATTGGTGACTTGCCCTTGCTCATGAAGATCATTGGTGACTTGCCTTTGCTCATGAAGATCAACAGTTACTTGCCTTTGCACATGAAGGTCAACGGTGACTTGCCTTTGCTCATGAAGATCAACGGTGACTTGCCTTTGCTCATGAAGATCAACGATGACTTGCCCTTGCTCATAAAGATCATCAGTGACTTGACTTTGCCAATGAAGAACACTGGTGACTTGACTTTGCCCATGAAGATCAACGTTGACTTGACTTGACTCCTGAAGTCTTACTGTGGTAGTGCTTAACTCATGAGTGTTAATGGTGACTTGATCTGACTCTGGAGTGTTAATGGTGACTTGATCTGACTCTGGAGTGTTAATGGTGACTTGACCTGACTCTGGAGTGTAAATGGTGACTTGACCTGACTCTGGAGGGTCAACGGGGACCTGACTCGACTCTGGAGGGTCAACGGGAACTTGAGTCGGCTCTGGAGAGTCAACGGGAACCTGACTCGACTCTGGAGGGTCAATGGGAACCTGACTCGGCTCTGGAGGGTCAACGGGAACCTGACTCGGCTCTGGAGGGTGAACAGGAACCTGACTCGACTCTGGAGGGTCAATAGGAACCTGACTCGACTCTGGAAGGTCAACAGGAACCTGACTCAACTTTGGAGGGTCAACGGGAACCTGACTCGACTCTGGAGGGTCACCTGTGGCTGCCATCTTTTGCAGAGGCGCTGGGCCGGTGGCCATCTTGCGCAGTGGCGTTGGGCTGGTGGCCATCTTGCGCAGTGACACTTGGCTGGCGACCACCTTGTGCTGTGGCGCTGGGCTGGCAGCCATATTGTGCAGTGGTGCTGGGCTAGCGACCACCTTGTGAACTGGCGCTGGGCTAATGGCCATCTTGAGCAGTGGTGCTGGACTGTTGGCCATATTGTGCAGTGGTGCTGGGCTGGCGGTCCTCCTGTCTGGAGACCCCGGTCTAGAGTCGGCCATCCCACCTGGAGAGACAGGTGTGGCTGGGGTATCCCACTGAGACCAATGTTGCAGGTACAGTATGAACCCCCAAAAATCAAAGACCTCTAGCTCATTCATTTCCCTTTCCAGTACAGGGTTGTCCAGACCCTGCGTTGAAAAAGTCTTTCAAGGCCGCATCATTATATCCCAATCCTACCGCCAGGGTCCAGAATTCCTGTGCCACACCACCCACCTCATTCCCCTTTTGACGGAGGGTGCTTAATTTTAGGATCTCCCCCTCCGCTCCTCCATGCTGGCTGGGGAATGGACACAAAATCCCACACCGCTGGATCTGGTTGGATGGAGTCCTTCTGTAACGATTGACCACAGGAATGAGAGATCCAATAGCAGTGTGTTTTAATGGCAAATCCAAAAATCAATATCCAAACAGGCAAGAGGTCATAACCATGAAAACAGTCCAGAAACAAAACAAACATGAAACAAGAAACTATAAACAACAAGGGAACACGAGAAAACTGGGTGACGGAAAATAAGGACTCCATGAAACAGAATGAAAACAGACCGGAATATATAGACAGGATAACGAAGGAAGTGGAGACAGCTGAGTGCAATAACAGGTGTGTATGGGGAAGTGAGACCACTAGTGGACAAACGGGGAAACACAGACCAGACACCGTGACATAAATTGACACCGGTTTTACTCAAATGAAACGGTAAAATGCTTGAGAAGTGACTCAGAACAGGTCTGCTGATGTTGTTTATGTATTTATGTCCTCATTACTCCAAGTGTCATGTGCTTCAGTCTATGTAGTAAAAAAAACATTCATTGATTCACACAGAGACGCGCAGAACATGCAGGATTCATACTTCAACCAACTGTTGCAGCTTAACATTTACAGATACTGGTCCATATGGAGATTTGATTTGATTCATTTATGCTCACTTTGACAAATATAGACTGTCCATATTAAAATGTAAGGTTCGTTTTCATGACTGGATTTTGAGATTCCGTCCGCGTTAACTGCTTCGCGGAAATCATAGCGCTGTATGCCTCAAGAACCGGGTTGACCGGATCCTCGGTACCACCGGTACCGTGACACTTTCATATTTTTAGTACCGACTTGGTACCGAAGTACATGGTCTTTTGACAACACTAGACCGGATGATTGTATTAGTGTCATATTTTGTGCTTTTGGCAGTTTTTCTAGGTTACTGTAGGCTATGTGTGTTCATGTGTGTTTTTCTGCTCATTCACCATATTTGTGAAAATTGGCTGGAGAGAGTTGTGATGAATATAAAATCCCATGAACGATACTGAAAAAACTTTGATCTTTGGATTTGATTTATTCTAGATGTCAAGCTAGCTGTAATGAATGGATGGTTAAAAACAGTGGGGATCCATGTGTAGGCTTTATTCCATAGAGCGCAGTCAGAACAGGCAGGGTCAACCACCAGCAAACAAACACATCCAAGGCAAAATACTAATCCACATGTCAGGCAATGGTCAGGGCAGGCAGCAAACAATTATAAATGATTGTGGCATAACGGGTAAGATTGACGTGATTTCCCATATTGAATTATTAACATGTTTGCATCATTGATTTGTACAGTCTATAAAAGCTATTGGCTTATGTACCTGGGCAGGTGTCATTTACCGGATGCGGTTGGGCTTCTGCTATTTTCTGCTGAATGTGACTGTGGGTTGGTAAAGGTGGATTAATGCAGCCTTTGGTGTATTGCATTTGCTTGCTTTATTTTGGTTTTAGTTGATTTGTGTCTGCATCTGGTGGCTGTGTACTGCCGCTTCCTTGTTTGGCATCTTGCCGCAGCTGTTCTGTTTGGCTGATGAATCTGACTAAATCTGTTCTCCTCCAGTTATGCGTAGATTATTTTTTAATATATATATATATATATATATATATATATATATATATATATATTCGATAGAAGTATTGGACTGTAATAGGTGAGGATTTATTATTTTCTAGCTTTCCTCAATGGGGTGTCGATCAGAACACAATGGATTCGATCAGTTCGATGCAAAGGAGGTTTATTGTTGACAGTTTTGGCTATGCACAGAACAGCAGTACACAGGTTGCTTAAAGTATTTAGATGTGTGTGTTTATGGTATATATTTATTGACGCACTTTGCACACACAGTCTTGCTTGTACAGTCCCGCTCATACAGTCCCGCTCTCTGCTGACGATGACTGACAGTAAATAGCGCATGCGCACATGACTCGGCCTTTCCAACACAGCCGCCCCCAAATTTGGTTACAAATTTGCTCCATTGAAAGGCCGACACTATAGGGACTATCGTTAGTCACTAGTGTGGCTTTTATCAACTTCATCTCGGATCTCCGGAAGAACAATCAGTCGAGCGATGGGTCTTGTGTAGACTTTGTCCTTAATCTGCACCTCGACCGTTCGAACTCGATTATCAACTCCCGGAAAGACATTAAGCACTCTCCCGATCTGCCACAATGAACGGGGTAACTGAGGGTCAACAAGCATGACAACTGTCCCGGGTTTGATGTCTACTGATGGATTCTGCCACTTTCCCCTGGCCTGCATGTCAGGTAAGTAATAATTTATGAAGGCCGTCCAGAATCTGTCAGACAATACTTGGGGATGCCTCCATCTCCGTCTTCCTAGGAGCTCAGACACTGGATATATGACTTGGGGTAGGGACCCATCCGGCCGCCCCATTAGAAGGCAGTTCGGGGTGATCGGATCTGCATCAGCAATGTCTGCTGAAACGTAACCAAGAGGTTTGGAGTCGAGGATGGCCTCAATCTCTATGAGGACAGTTTGAAGCACTTCTTCGGTTACTGATTCTGAGCCCAGGGTTGTATAAAGTGCAGCCTTTACTGAACGAATCTCACGTTCCCACACCCCTCCAAAGTGTGGAGCAGCTGGAGGATTGAAACGAAAGCTAATTTGTTGCTTCGCTAGCTGCTGTTGCAGATCACCACTGAGCTGACTGAATGCTTCTCTAAGCTCTCTCTCACCACCTCGGAAGTTGGTGCCTTGGTCCGAGTATAACTCTGCAGGTTTTCCACGACGACCTATAAACCGACGTAGTGCCATGAGAAAGGCATCACTATCTATAGATGTCAGCACCTCAAGGTGCACCGCCCGGGTGGTCAAGCACTTTAATAAAAGTCCCCACCGCTTCTCCGTCCAACGACCTATTTTGACCAGAAGAGGTCCAAAGCAGTCCATTCCAGTTGAATGAAAAGCAGGCTTGAACAACCGAAGTCGTGGTGGAGGGAGATCAACCATCTTCTGGGAGGCTGGCTTCGACCTCCATTTACAGCATTCAAGACATGTTCGCTGGTGCTTTCTCACTGCTTCTCTCCCTTTCAGTATCCACACATTTCGACGGAGCTCTGCAAACACTCGCTCTGGTCCTGGATGGCAAAGGCGAGCATCATATTCCTTTATGAGTAGCTGAGTGTTAGGGTGACTGGAATCCAACACAATAGGGTGTACTGTGCTTGGTTCTAATCCTTCCACCCGCCTTAATCGTCCTCCAACCCGTATTACCTCACCGGCTCTGTCGAACTCTGGGGAGAGACAAAGTAAACGGCTGCTAGAACGAACAGGTTTACCACTCTTCAACAAATGGTAATCTTCATGAAAACTATCCATCTGGACCTGTCTCAGTGCGGTCAGTTCTGCCTTTTGGTAAGCACTGGCTGGAGGGGAGCCACTTTGTTCTGCCGCCCCTTGCAACTCCTGTGCTACTGCTTCGACCAAGTCTTTCCAGCTACTAAACTTGCTACCATCTGCTGTCACTGCTGCTGAGTTAACCACGCCACAGAAGGCACTTCGCTTTAATTCCGTAGCATCATCAGGCACTAAGCTGTGCACAACTGGTGGTGCTGGCCAAGTACTCTGAGGTTGGAGGAGGAATTTTGGCCCTTGGATCCAACGATTGGGTTCAATAAGGTCCTTAAGGCTCTTACCACGGGTAAGATCATCCGCAGGGTTCCTGACAGAATCAATGTAATTCCACCCTTTAAGGTCTGTCAATTCTTGAATCTCTGCCACCCTAGTGCCCACAAACACCTTGAAGCGGCAGGATTCGGAATGTAACCAGTGGAGGACAGTTGTTGAATCTGTCCAGAAAGTGACCTTCTGGATCTTCAAGGTGAGCTCATTTTCAGCCAGCTTGGCCATCTGCGCTCCTATTAGAGCAGCACACAGCTCCAGTCTAGGAATTGAGCACTGCTTACGTGGGGCAACACGTGATCGGGCCATGAGGAATGAAAGGTGTACCTTCCCGCATGGATCTTCTGAGCGAAGGTAAGCGACTGCCCAATAAGCCTTCTCAGAAGCATCGGTGAAGATATGGATTTCCCGAGTGACCTCTGAGTTGTCCATACTGGATGGAATGTAGCACCTAGGGAGTACTACAAGAGGTAAGCACTGAAGCTCAGCTTCCCACACCCTCCATGCCTGCTGAAGATCATCGGGAAGTTGTGGATCATCCCAGTTCCTGTTCTTAATCCAGAGCTGTTGAACAATCACCTTGGCTCGTGTGGTGAAAGGAAGAATTACACCAAGGGGGTCATACTGACTTGCTAACACACGATATATGTTCCGCATCATCAGAGCACTGTAAGTAACAGGTCTATGCTTAAATCCTAGGTGGTCCGACTCACAGAGCCAATTCAGTCCCAAGGTGGATTCACGTGGGTCTTCTTTATTCTGTGAAAGCCACAACTCTAGTTTGGGAGATCTGGCTTCTGGTGGCAAGTGACTGACGACTTCTTGCACGTTGCTGGCCCATTGACGGATATCAAACCCTCCGGACGCTAGCAGCTTACGAAGTTTGTCTAGTAACTGCCGTGCCTCTTGAGCAGATGGGAAGCTCTGTAGACAGTTATCCAAATAAAAGCAGCGTTCCACAGAATGTCTCACATCTTCATCCGCTGTGCTGTGCGATGAGACATGTCTTTGGAGGGCGAAGGATGCACAGCAGGGACTGCACGTGGTTCCGAACGGCAGCACCTGCCATTCATAGACGTCAGGGGGATCGCCGCGTCTCATGCCACGCCAGAGAAAGCGCAGGAGGGGTTTGTCCTCAGGTAAGAGCAGAACTTGGTGGAACATTCCACGTATATCACCGCTGATAGCAACACAATGCTCTCTGAAACGAAGTAGAACACCTAACAGAGAAGGGCTCAAGGTTGGACCAGGCATCAAGGAATCATTGAGGTTCAGTCCTTTATATTGGAAAGAGCAATTGAACACAATACGGTCCTTATCATTGTGGCTGACTAAGTGGTGCGGGATATACCAGGCCCCCCCCTGCCATAGTGCTTGCAGCAGCTGAGAGTTTGGTAACTGCTCCATTCAGTTCCAGCTTTTCAATTTCAGCATTGTACACGGCTGCTTTCTCTGGATTTTGGGTTAGTCGTCGTTCCATACTCCGGAGACTTGAAACCACAGCCTCTTTCGGAGCACTAAAGGAGGGTGAAGCCTTTCTGCGCAACAAGGGTGTCGCGTAACGTAATATTCCATTCACCTCCACGCGAGTTGTCCTGGTCTCTAAGAGGTTAATGGCATCCTGGTCCTCCCTGGACCTTGTCACCTGCTTTTCACAACGGAAAGGCAAAACATCAAGTTGCCATAGCCTTTCAACATCTCTTTTGAGTTCTAGTTCCGCAGGGGTGAGAGACAGGAAAAGGCACTGCTGTGGCTGCAACTTAGTCTCCAAGATCCTGGCTGGTCCCTGCAGTGTCCATCCTAGCCTTGTCTTTATGGCGGCTGGACCACCAAGTGGACCAATTCGGACAGGTGCAATTGGTGTGATTAGATGGGTGTTATCAGCTCCGATGAGAAGTAAAGGACTCACTCTTTCAAAGGACTGCAAGGGGAGATCTTTGAAATGCTTGTACTTCAACAAACTGACAGGATAGGAGTAATCGGCCAGACCAAGACGTTTCGCAGTGAATGCTGCATTGATCTTAAAGGTCTTCTGTGGTTGAGTGGCAGGAGATATGTGGAAGGTAACCGTGGTTCCACTGATGGTCTGCACATCTTGGCGGATGGTCCGTAAGGCTATGTTTTCGGCTTGACCTTGTATACCAAGCTCATGGGCAGCATCAGGAAGAAGAATAGTGCGCTCGGACCCATCATCCATGACAGCATAGGTGTCGAGCGTCTTGCCTCCATAGCGCGGCAAGACCCGGATGACCTTTAGGAGAACACGCCTGCAGTCGGTGGGTCTGTCCAAGTACAGAGTCTCAGTGGTTGAACTAACAAGGCAAGAACCTTCTCTGGTACTCTTTGTGTTGACCTCATGCAAGATTTGTAAGTGCTTCCCTTTGCAGATGCTACAAGGCTTCTTGAGTGTGCACTGGGCTGCTTGGTGTGCACGTCCACAGCGCCAACAACGATGATTGGTCTGGATCCATTCAATCATTTGCTGTTTATCAAAGGACTTGAAAGTGGGACATTGACTAAGATAATGGTCCTCGTTATCGCAGTAAGGACAAAAAGCTCTAGGTGGGAGTTTAGGTTTCTCCACTTTAACTGGTCTAACTTGAGACGGTGCTGAGGGTATCTTTGTGGCAATGTCGTCCACTCCATGAAGGATGGTAGCTGAACGGGCAGTGGGTTTGGTTTCTCTCCAGCGTTCTGGTCTCTGGCTCTTGTAACTGATCTGTGTCTCACTGCTTTGACACCAGGCCTCATACTGGAGCCACTGTGAAAATTCATAAAGGTTATACACAGACCCAGGACGGTGGTACATCTGTCTTCGGAATCCTGATCTCATTTCAGCAGGTAACTTACTCAGCAGCCTCTCTACATGTGACCCACAACGAAGCTCGGCTTCACCGTCGTCTCCAAGAGTTTCCAACATACCCACCAAAGCCCTAATCTGTAAAGCAAATTTGTCAAAGGCCTCAGTATCTCCTCGTCGAATATCTGGGGAATCCATCACTTTGGCAATCTTCTTGAGTGCCAACTTGTGAGGCTGGCCAAACCTTTCATTGAGAGCAGCCATGGTAGCAGAGTACGGAAATGGTGAATTGAGATAGGAATCTGCCACCAGACGAGCTTCATCTAGCTTCAAATGATCCAGCAAGATTTGGTACCGGAACAGCTCTGTGGCATCTGATGGTAGAAGGTTCTCAAGAGCTATCTTTAAACGAGTAAACTCACTGGGGTCCTTAGTACAAAAGTTGGGTATGGTTGGCACTGGACCTCGGTAAGTGGTTTCTTGTCTTACAGGATTCAGGTTAGAGGCATAAGGATCTCTGTGTACTAACTGTGGCCCTGTGGGTTGCTGGGACTGAGAACGCACCTGTGTAGGGTAATCTGAAGACTCTCTAGGGGACTTATACAATGTCCTGGAATGCCAGTGAGGGACAGGAGTATCTGTTTGGAGGCCCGGCATAGGAAGAGCTGTTCTCTGATAAAGAGGGTGACTTGGGTTTTCAGCATGTTGCCAGGAAGGGAAATCATGGCCAGCATGTTCACCACACATGGTTGGCCGAATATGTGATTTAGTAGGTGCCGCCGCTAAGATCTGATCTTTCATTATCTGAAGCTCACCCATCATTGTTCCCAGAATGTCTAACATTTTAGAGTCACCTGTTGTGGCAGGAAGGGGCTGGTGTGGCTTTAAAGGTGACGCTGTTGTGTAGTCTGTCTGGCGATGCTTACCATAGGTAGGTGGGGGCAAAGATGTAGACACCATGGAGTGTGGATTGTAGGATGCCGTTCCAGGATGTGGGAGGAGTCTATCCTGTCCAGGGAAAGATGTACTTGGCAACGGCGTGGACTGATGTTTTTCCCATGGCCGATGATATGGAGAAGTCTGAGGACTATTAACTGGCTGCACTGGAGCGTAGCTGGCGCTAGGTTGTTGCAGTTCTATATTATCCATTCCTTGGATAAAAGGATCCCTTTCCCCGACTATGGGCGACCATTCATCCACTGTGTCCCATGGACCTTGACTTATAGGACTCGTTCCTCTGGTAGAAGGTGAAGAGATGTTCACTGCAGCATCTCCAAGCCACTGTGTATGCTGTATTGTGTGAGGCAATACCGGCTGGCTGCCTGCTCTATGATGTACTGTCGTAAGATCATAATCTCTTAGGTAAGCAGGAAGATGAACTTGACGTTTTGGTCTGACAATCTGTGAAGATGCTTCTTCAGGTTGCATAGTGATACTGATCAATTCTTTGTCCATAAGGAATGCCAGATCCGGCTCGAAGGACCATTTATTCGATAGAAGTATTGGACTGTAATAGGTGAGGATTTATTATTTTCTAGCTTTCCTCAATGGGGTGTCGATCAGAACACAATGGATTCGATCAGTTCGATGCAAAGGAGGTTTATTGTTGACAGTTTTGGCTATGCACAGAACAGCAGTACACAGGTTGCTTAAAGTATTTAGATGTGTGTGTTTATGGTATATATTTATTGACGCACTTTGCACACACAGTCTTGCTTGTACAGTCCCGCTCATACAGTCCCGCTCTCTGCTGACGATGACTGACAGTAAATAGCGCATGCGCACATGACTCGGCCTTTCCAACAATATATATATATATATATATATATATATATATATATATATTGTCACGGGGTGAAGATTCACAAGACAGCAAGGAGTGCAAGGTAAGGCCCCGGAGGGTGGATTTATTTGAGAGAGTTCAGTGTTCAGGAGTGGGAAGTGCTGGTGCGCTGATCGTGGTGGTGTCCCAGGTGCGGCGTGTCCGTGCGTAGGGGGGTGCTGATCGGTCACGAGCTGCAAGGGAACACGGAGAACAGCGTTAGCATCCAGTCTTCTGGAGTGATCACTCACTTGTGCATCAGTGGCGGGGGCTTATGTAGCCACCGCTTCATTGTCGGCAGCTGTGACCGATCGGCCGGTGATGAGGTTTCCAGGTGCTCCTCGTGCGTTTCTAGGGCGACGCTGATGAGGCCTCAGGACACGCGTCATACTATATATTGTGAAACACAATTTGTTAATGTTTTGTGTACACCGTTGGCTGTTGCAAAAATAGGCTCTGTATTTAATCATCTGGATAATATCCTCGAAGTGGCATCACTGCTGTCTTTTTCCGGGTCAAATTTCACTGACTGTGTGTGTGTGTTGGGTCACGGCCGTGTTGTTGGACCCATGCCAACAGATTTTGTCTAAGTTGTGTACAGGTTTTGTTTCTGAAAGTTTTGAGTCTTTCATTTGTGCTGTAGTTTTGCATGTTTTTCATTCATCTTTTTCAAATTAGTTTCTGTATAAGCTATATTTGTTTGAGTGGAATATTTTAGATTTTGTTAATATTGTGAAATCATGATTTGATTTAATCATTTCAGTTTCTACTTTTGTCATTTGACATTTTGAGTTAAAATTTATTGTTTAAGACTTGTGTAGGCTGTAATCTGGAACAACTTGTGTTAATTTCTCTCTATGTCTGTGTGTGAGTTTTTCTTTAGGAGCTGTTGGTCTTTATTGACCAGGGTTGATTACTTCCTCTATAGATGATGGTGGTATTTCTTCATTGTGTGCTGTTGCCTTTGGCGTGCATGTCTTTATTTTGGTATGTGAGAGTGTTATGTAGACTAAGAGCCCCTTTTGGAGAGTCTCCCCTGTAATTCAGCTCAATGACATTTTGAATAACTGATTGTAAGCTTTTTGGAGAGTTGATATTTCCATTTTATTGATTTTATGCTACTTTAATAAAAGATTGGTGTTTGATACATGTGTCTCGACGTTTTGCTTGCCACTGGGCAGAGAACCTGGGCAAAGTTTGAATTCAATTTAAATGTATTTAGTGAAATCCAGCTGGGTCACCCCAGGCCCGGCCACACAAGGAAACAGTTCAGGGATCAAAATACAAAGGCAAGGAAACATAGAAATTAGAAACGTAGAGATCACAGAGAAGTTATACATCATTCAATCACCAGCTTTGTGTGTGTGTGTCTCATGGTTAGAGACTTATGAGGTGACGAGAGACAGTTGATTAAAATTGATGAATCCGGCCAAAGGATTTTAGGAAATGGAGTCCAGGGTGAGTGGTAAAAGGTACAGGTAAAGGTAATTGCAGTAGTCCAATCTAGATGTAATAAAAGCATTAATTACTTTTTTAACATTTCTCCTAGATAGAATGGGTTTAACTTTCGCTGGTAGCCAAAGCTGAAAGAAACAGGATTTAATCACTGAATTTATCTGTTTGTCAAATTTTAGATCATCAAAGATAACACCCAGATTTTTTACCCAAGGCTTCACAGATAAAGTTTTATTGCCTATGGTTACTTTAGGTGCACTAAAAGAATCCGATGGATCAAACACAATTTTACTTTAATTAAAATAAAAAAAATTTAAAGACAACCAGGCTTTCACATCAGACAGGCAAGACATAAGTGCTTCCAAACCATTTGAACTCTGTTTTAATGGCACATAGATTTGAGTATCGTCTGCATAGCAATGGAATGACAGACCATGCTTTCTAAAAAAACAGAACCCAAAAGGAGCATATAGAGTGAAAAAAGAATAGGAACTAGAATGGAGCCCTGGGGAACACCACACGACAAAGAAGCTACCTCAGAAGAGTGTTCACCAATGTTAACTCTGAATCTTCCATTTGAAAGATAAGAGTTAAACCATTCAAGAGCACTTCCTTTTATGCATACACAGTGTTCCAAACGAGCAAGCAGGATGGCATGGTCCACAGTGTCAAAAGCAGCACTCAAGTCTAGGACCACTAGCACAGCATGATCCCCAGAGACAAACAGAGATGACATAACTGAATTCAATGATGAACTGCCTTTAACTATCATTTTGCATTATTGACACACTGTTTTCCTAATGAATGTTGTTCAGTTGCTTTGACGCAATGTATTTTGTTTAAAGCGCTATATAAAAAATAAAGGTGATTAAAGGCTCATTATTATGATTTATATGGTTTATTATTAAAAGGGTGACTAATAGTTGACTAATGCTTAAAATGAACGACTTCTAGTCGACCAGAAAAATCTTTAGTCGGGGGCAGCCCTAATGCATATTAACAAATTGTTTATGAGAAGCATACATACAGTCATGGCCAAAAATATCGGCACCCTTTGTAAATATGATCAAAGAAGGCTGTGAAAATGTATCTGCATTGTTAATCCTTTTGATCTTTTATTTTTTTTAAAAAACACAAAAATGTATCCTTTAATTGGATAATAAGAATTTAAAATCGGGAGAATTATCATTATGAAATAAATGTTTTTCTCTAATACACTTTTGGCCACAATTAACGGCACCTGTTTTTTCAATACTTTTTTAAACCTCCATTTGCCAGTTTAACAGGTCTATATTTTCTCCTATGATGTCTGATGGTTAGAAAACACCTGACAAGAGATCAGAGACAATTCCTTCATCCTTCATCCTTCATCATTCATCGTGGTGGACGAGAAGATACCTCCGGACAATGTAAAGCACTTTGAGTGCCTAGAAAAGCGCTATATAAATGTAAGGAGTTATTAATTATTATTATTATTATCCAGAATCACTCCATACCCTTTAGATGTTGATGCTTCTTCTCTTCAGTTCACTCCTCATTATCTGTAGGGATCAGGTCAGAGGACTGGAATGGCCATAGCAGAAGCTTGGTTTTGTGTTCAGTAACCCATTTCTGTGTTGTTTTTGAGGTTTGTGTTTGGATTACTGTATGGTTGGAAGATCCAAACATGACCCATTATACGATTTCTAACAGAGTCAGTCACTTACTGATTTTTATCTGTTGGTATTTGATATATTCCATGATGCTGTGTATCTAAATAAGATGTCCAGGACCTCCAGCAGAAATATAGGCCCACGACAATAAAAATACAGCAGTATATTTCATTGTACACATGGGGTACTTTTTATCTCTGTGTTCACTAAACCCATCTTGAGTTTGCTGCTAAAAAGCTAATGTTTGTGTTTCATCTCACCATAGATGACCGTCCCATTTGATGTTCCAGTCGTGTCTGATAACTGAATATGCTTTAGTTTGTTTTTGGATGAGCAGGAAAATTTTTCTTGAAACAATCCCAAACCACATGTGCTGATGTAGGTTCTGTTTGACAATCCCACATGGAAAATGTTTCAATATATAGGTTTTGATATAGGTTTTTAATATATGTGACATATATAAAATTGGCCGTTTTCCTATATTATATGTACATATATGTACATATATGCACACATATATATGTACACATATATTTACACATATATATGTGCATACATATACCTATATAGGTACATATATGCACGTATATATGCACCTATATGTTCACCTATAATATTAAAATTAAAATCCATAGCTGCTAGGCAACATAAATAAAAGTCTAAAATGTATAAATGTACATTATTTATTTACTCAAGATCAATCAAATAGTAAAAGAACAATAAGACAAAAAACTGAACAGAAAAAAAAATTATCTTTATTATTCTTTGAAGGTCTGTCATGACGCGCCTCCTCCTCCTCCTCCTCCTCCTCCTCCTCCTCCTCCTCTTCCTCTTCCTTCCTGCACTATCCAATGTTGTTTGATAAGGGTGTCTGAAATTTTTATTTTTTCCTTTTTTTTTCGGCGCACAAATTTTTTAGCGGATAGGCATTTTCGCCCACACGGATCTGGGGCCTCATTTATAAAGCGTGCGTACGCACAAAACGGGGCTGGAAACGTACGTACGCCAGTTCCCACGCAAAGGTTGTGATCTATAAAAAACAAACTTGACGGGAGAATGTGCGCACCTTTAAGCAAACTTTGAGCCGTGCGTACGCACATTCTGGAGACAAAGGGAATTGGCGACACCGATGGTGAGGTCGTGAACTGAAGTTAGATTGTAGAAAATAAATGTGAGAAGAACGATTATAAGAATGAATGACATTTAATTTTCACTCCATTTCATACGTTATATCCACATTATCATGAAGATTAAATCCAACAGTGTTATTTGTGCCGATTGTTTTAGGCTATATACATCTAGTAAAATCCAAACGTAATTCAAAATGTATTAAAAGTAAAATAAAATAATAATCAGCGCTGCCTTACAGTCACATTGTCCACAACGGGAGCACAGGAGGACATGGCGCGATACATGTGATAGCCTACAGAATAGCATGAAATACCCTTTTATTAGAGAACTGCAGAACACAGTGTAAAAAGGAAATATTTTCCTTAATGTACATAGCCTATATCATAAAATGTCAAAGTCTGCAAATACAGTCATGAAGCACAATCGCTACTCATCATCGGTCCTAACTATTACGGTGTTCATTACAAAACCGTCAAGAAGCATGTGTTCACTATAACATTTTCGCCCACAAATTAATTAAGTGATTTTGTCAAGGTGTTAACGATCAGTCTATTTGCTAGAAACATATAAATTCTCCGGTGACCCGGGTATGTAATGCTTCATGATGGCACTCCTGGCACTGTTGGAGGATTACGCTAATGGCAGAATAAGGAGAGAACGAGTTTTCAGGGACCATGATGATTTCCTGGCCCATGATGATGACTGGCTAATAAGCCGATTTAGATTCCCTAGAGCTGTGCTCTTGGATCTATGTGCTGAATTGGGTCCAGTATTAGAGAGGGCAACACGCCGGAACCATGCCATCCCAGTCCAAATACAAGTCCTCACCACTCTGGGGTTCTTGGCAACCGGCTGTTTCCAGCGGGAATTGGCAGACAGGTAAATTAATAATATAAAAAAACTATAAGTAATCCTCAAATTTGTCTCTAAGACCTTTTTGTATATGAAATAATTCTATTGGAATCTATCATCTCACCCTATAGGTCTGGTATATCACAGCCGTCCCTGAGTGCCATAATATCTGTCGTTTTAAATGGTATACTTAATATGGTTAGTCGATACATCAGGTTCCCCTACACTGTGCGAGAACAGGCCGAAATTAAAACGCAATTTGCAGCAATGTCTGGTTTCCCAAATGTAATCGGCGCAATTGACTGCACTCATGTTGCTATAAGGGCACCATCTGAAAATGAATTTGCTTATGTTAATAGAAAGCATGTGCATTCAATGTGCAAATCATATGTGACTCCAACATGACCCTCACAAACATTGTGGCACGCTGGCCTGGTTCAACACATGATTCCTTTATCTTGACACATAGCAGTGTAGGGAACAGACTAAATGCAGGCGCAGTACGTGATGGCTGGCTTCTTGGTGAGTTTAACAATATTAAAAAGTAGAAACTGTAACAATTTTGTTTTTAATATAATTATAACCTGCAGGCGACAGTGGCTACCCCCTGAGACGCTGGCTCCTCACCCCATTTTTAAACCCGCAGAGCGCAGAGGAAACTCATTATAACGAGGTCCACTCTCGTGCCCGCGCAGTTGTGGAGCGTGCCATCGGCATCCTGAAATGCAGATGGCGTGCTCTGGATGCCTCGGGTGGCAGACTTTTATACCATCCAGCAAAAGTGTGCAAGATTGTCAGGGCGTGTGGTGTTTTGCACAATATAGCACTGAGAAACGGTATTCCTCTCCCTCCTGATCTCCCTCTACCCCAGCATTACGACCCCGAGCCACAGCCCCCTGGCCGACAAGAGGGATATCAACGAGGTGCAAGAATCCGCGAGGATGTCATGCGGCGTTTGTAAAGAAAGACAAAACTCAAGGTTCATGTTTTAACTGCATCTTTTAATGATTGTGCAATTTCTTGCATCACTTCTCTCATCTGCCGTAGCTCATCTGCAACCCTGTTGACAGCGTTTATTGTCTCTCGCTGTAACTGCAGGACTGCGTCAGTGAGTACCCGACCACTTTTGGACGTGCCAGACGCAGAAGGGGCACTGCTTTGAGCCGGACGCTGTGCATCTGCATCTGAGAACCCCTCACCCTGAACCTCCTGTTCATTTACAGCTTCAGACTCCGGAAGGACTGGAGGACAAACAATTGGCAACATTTATCCATTTATCACCCCACACACTCAAATGTACAGCGTTAATGATTAAAAATCGGTTTAACCTTGCTCCTCTGTGGTTTCAGTCACGTCAGTGTCTCCCTCCTTTTCCGACACAATACCACACACGCTGACCTCCCCAATTATAGCCGCGATTTTGCTGTCCACTGATGTGAGATCAGCTGTACATGGGCCCCCACCAGTTGCAGCCACGCTCTGGCGGTGGGAGGACAGTTTTCTCTTTGCCTCCACCTTGAATGAATGAGAATCTTTATTTCACATATTTTGCATACTGTAAGCACATGTAAATAAAACTTTTTGAAAATCAATATTGCTATTTATATAGGTATATAGCCTAATAAAACACAAATGTAATATGTTGGTAAAAAAAAAATTTGTATACCTTCAGGTCGGACCATTTTTTCTTTAATTCTGCAACTGTCCGTTCTGTCCCACTGACATAATTGACGGCAGAAGCAATACTTTGCCACTCGCACTGCTTCTTTTTATTAGTGACCCCACTGCTGTGGCCACCAAATAACACAGTTTTCCGAGCCTCCACCTCCCCTACAAGTGTTTCAATCTCAGTATCTGAGAAATTACGTTTTTTTCCTCTTTTCTCACCTGTCGCCATTATTAAAATTAGGCTAACAGAAATGCACGTTTTCACTTTCTTGGATTAATTAATTGGCGGGTCGCATGCCAGTTTTCCAGGTATATATGGGATTCCACTCTCATTTACATGCTGATCAGCAATCATGAGGTGATTTGCATTGACTATTTATGGTTAAAAATGGGCGTGTACAGGGCGGGATATGAGGCTGGTTCACGTACGCACATCTGCGGGTGATCTGTGATTTATAAAGGGAACATTGCTTACAGGTGTGCGTACGCACGGTTTTATAAATCGGAATATTTTTTGGCGTACGCCATTTTTGGCTTTTGGGCGCACGTAAACTTTTAGTAAAGATCCTACGCATAGTTTTATAAATGAGACCCCTGGTGTTTTGGAAGAGTGAAACCGATGTATTGAAATCGGGTCCCAGAGTGGATATATTTGAAAACGCAGCCTTTGCGTTTCGTCTGGACGACGAATCCGTACATTTTCTAACAGCAACAAAAACATGAACAAACACTGAACGATTGTATTTTTTATTAACTAACATTAACATTAATAAATGTATTGTTCCATGTTCGTTTGTGTACAACGTGCAAGGTTTATCAGCAAATCCATGGGTGCTTCTCAATTCTTATTTGTGCATCCTCGTTTCCTTTCCTCACTTCCTTTCCTCATGTCTTAGCTCCACCTCTTCAGGATGCGAGGGAAGGACTCAAGGAAAAGACGTGAGGATGGACGACTTGAATCAAGTGAAATTATTTATCCTTACTCCCTTCAGATTTACTTCAAAGTGACATCAGCTGTAATTAAAGGGATCTGCCCTTATGTTGTTAAAGTTTGTTAATTAAGACATTCATAATAAATATTAATAAAGCAAGATGCCCTGTTTGAAATATATGACATGCATGGTTTATTTGAAGTGAAAAGGTAAAATATAAATTAAAATTATTACAACAGATGTGAAGGGGGAGGAGAATTTATATGTGCGTCACGTTAAGTCGCTAAAAGACTTCCGCATAGGATACACCTGTGTATCCTCGCTCATCGAGTCATCGCTCCTCATTTAGCCTCCTCCCTCCTCGTGGTGCAATTAGAGAATTGAGATGTCCTTCAAGATGGCTGTGCTCGATTGGTTTCCGGGTCATAGGATGGAGGACAGAGGAGCGAGGAGACGAGGAGGGATCATAGACAGTAAAAGAAATGGACACAGCGACCCCATTGGAACTCAATTGAGACAAGTGAAGCCCATTTTTTGCGATTTTTAGCACTTCCGTTTCTGACTCGCAGACTCAAACTAAGCTTGATGGCGTCAGCAACCTGTCTGACAGATGTAAATCTTCTAGTAGCTGTGCGTGCAAACTGCCATCGTTAATCTTACAGACACAGCGAGCTTGAGCGGGGAGTTCTTTGGCATGAGTGAGCAGGAGTAAGTATTCTGATTAATTATTTTGTATAGTATTTTAAAATGTAACGCCAGTACGCCATATTAAGTTAATTGCCTGCGAGCTTCTCCTCCTGTCTGTACGGTAATGCGACAGAGAGTCGAGTGGTTATGACGCAATCGTTAGCCTATTTTTACAAAAACTGTTTCTACGGGGCCATAATGTAACATAGAAGGTAATGGAGCCCTTTATACATTGTCGTGTATCTTTAGAAATGAATAATGGATAAATGGAGTCTTTAAACGCCTCAGATGTAAAGTTATTCGCTGTCAAAGTGACGCCAAAATGAATGGGAGTCAATGGGATGCTAACGCAAGTGAAGTTCTGCTACAAGATGGCGGCACGCGGCCGACTTCAACTTCCGGTCGACTTCCTTCCCGCCTGGAAGCACCCCATGTCTTCTTCTCCGTTTTAAGTGTATCTCTGTGGCAGAATTACAGCGCCACATACTGGTCTGGCATGTATACTACATCGGTTTCGTGTGGACGCGGATATTTCATGAGACGAGGGAAAAAAAGATTGGGGGTAAGCTCCGTCTCCGTGTGGATGGGGCCGAAGAAGTAACGGGTACTTACATTTAAGGATAGAAATGTAGCGGAGTAAAGAGTACAATATTTGCCTCTCAAATGTACTTGAGTAAAGTCATGTGTACTCCCCAAAAATGATACTCGAGTAAAGTACAGATCGTTCAAAATTGTACTTAAGTACTGTACTCAAGTAAATGTACTCCGTTACTGTCCAGCTCTGTATATCATGTTAATATATTGCCATAGTTAAATTCCATAACATACCAATTTCACGTGTTCACACATACATAAGTTCTTGCATATTTTTTTTCGTTAATTCTTAGTTTTTGCCTTGATAATAGAAAATATGAAAATATGAGCTAGGCATCATGTATGACAGTCAAAAATGAGATATGAGCTACAAATGAACAGATCCTGCCATTAGCTATATAGAAGACATATCTTGTATGCATAGGGCTTATATGTGGATATGAAGAAGCAATACAGGAGACCTATATTTCCTGTATATGCACATATATGCACCTCAGTTTTGCCTATATGCAGTATATATATGGCATATATGCAGCATAAACTCTCCTCCTCAATGTGCATTAGGATGATATAGACACACGTCCTCTTCCAGGCAGATTCGTAACATTTTATGTTGATGGGAAATTCTTATTTATTGCCCTGATGGTGGAAATGGGAATTTTCACTGCTCTGTCACTTATCCTAAAGCCACTTCACTCATTTGTGAAGATCAATTATCTTTTGCTGCACATCAGAAATATATTCTTTGGTTTTTCTCATTTTTATGGATAATTAAGGGAATTTGGGCTTTGTTTTCCCTCCTCTTTATATTTCTATGAAACAGGAAGCCATGGCTGGATAATTTCATGTTTATAATCACTCTGGAGTGCTTCACAATTGTGAAAATGACTGGGAATATACTTCAGAGATATTTTACTCATAAGAATTTCTAGGGGTGCCAATAATTGTGTCCGAGTATTTGAGAAAAACCTTTGTTTCATAATGATATTTCCCCCCGTTTTAAATTCTTATTATCCAATGAAAGGATACGTTTTTGTGAATTGTTTAAATAAAAACATCAAAAGGATTAACAATGCAGATGGATTTTCACAGCCTTCTTTGATCATATTTACCAAGGGTGCCAATATTTCTGGCCATGACTGTATAAGAGGGTGACATTTAGCTGAATATATAGCCTACTTGTTTAATTAGTGACACTTAGCCTGCATTATAAAATCTTTATTTGAATGTGGCAATTAAAATTTTTATTTTAAAACCTTTATTTGAATATGGCAACATAATATTGCGCTCTACAATATTTCTATGAATAAATCTCTGACAGAGACTATCAGCCAATTACTGTGTGCACAAGTATGCTGACATCATCCATAGCAACAAAGTCAACCCGCTCTTACTCTTAAACTTCTGTCTATTCCTTAGTAAAAGTCTGTCTCAGCATTTGAAAAAAACCCTCTTAGCTAAAAACTTTAACTGCTATTTAGGAGAACTCTTAGTGGTAAGATAAAATGTTTTGTGAATACAGGCCCTGATCTCCTCTGACATTTAGAAGGGTCGAGGTCATATCTAGGTGCTGATCCAGCATCTGGTCTGGATACGTACTGGATCCAGGTGACTGCAGTGACCCTCTGATCTAGATACAGACTGGATCTGGTGGCTACGGTGACCTCAGAATAAGAGAGAAACAGACTAATATTAGCGTAGATGCCATTCTTCTAATGGTGTAGCAAGTACATTGTGTGTTATAGGAAGTGTTCCCAGTTCCAGTTTTCCTAATTAATGCAGCCTAAAAATCCTTTAACGGATTTGAATATTAGAAATCTTTTAGTGTATTATGTGTAAGCCAGGTTAAAGAGATGGGACTTTAATCTAGAGTTAAACTGAAAGAGAGTGTCTGCCTCCTAAACCGTGTTAGGTAGGTTATTCCAGAGTTTTGACTAAATAGGAAAATAGTGTCCTCCACATTTGATCCAAGTCTCAGTTAGGGCCATGAGGTTGAGACTTGAATGAGTATCAATAAAAGAAAGAAAGTCTGCTTTGTTTACAGCAGACTGGCCGTTCCAGAGACCAATTGGAATAGACAGTACAGTACTAGAGAACATAGAGACAGTACGCAGATTATTAGGATTGCGCTGCCTCCAAAGTACAGTGCGTGATTTACAAGTGTAAGTAGTACTAGTAGAGATTTGAAAGCACATGTTGAGTACAACTGAGTAGAACAAGTAGCTGATAACAAGTTATACAAAATGTAAAGGGGGGGGGGTACTCAAGTGCCTTGTCTGTGTCTTTACACTCATTGGCCTTCACATTAGAAGGGCTGCATGGTGTACTGAGCAAATATTTACTCCCCTGATTCCACATAATTGAATTAAACTGGCAACGCCTTACTACTTATTAACCAAAACTGCAAAGCCACATGATGCACAGGAGAACAAATGTGATTTGAGCATGTGTTTACCATGGTAAACACAGTAAGCAAAATAATGTGTCCAAGCAACGATAACCACACTAAAATCTAATGAGAAAAGATAAAATTAATTAATTAAAAAAAAAATGAGCCGAAAAGATCAGCCGAGATGTGACGTGACTCTGGAATGGTGGCCATTTTGTGGGTAGTCTCTGGGCTGGTGGCCATCTTAAGAAGAGGTTCCGGTGCAGGGATTTTAAAATCCTCTGCTTCTCCCACAATGAATAAGGAACCAGTCAGAAACATGCATAGTTCATAAAGTCTCTCAATGTGTACAATTGACTTTCCCTTGAGGCAACCATGATTTCACTGACTCGTTAAGTACAATTCTAAAAATGCAAAGCAAATTTGTCAGATGACACTCAATAGGACAACACCTTAAACTGATGAATCATTTGAAGAGTCTCCATGCCGAAGTCTTAGTAGCTGTTCAACTGGGTCCATTGCTTGGCCTTGAATGCTCAAAAAAATGCTGGATCCACAAATCTCTGGTGATTCTGTAATGAAAGGAGATGTAACAACAAAGTGGGGATCCACATGCAGGCTTTATTCGTGGTCAGGACAGGCAGGGTCATACACCACCAAACAAACACATCCAGGGCAAAGGCAAAAGTGTAATCCACAAGTCAGACAACAGCCAGGGCAGGCAGCAAACAATCATAAATAAGGAAACAGTCCAGTGATCAAAACACGAAGAAGAAACAGAAACTAGAAACACACAAACTTAGGCCCTGTTAACACGAACGCGGTCAGCTTTTTCTACACGGTTTGACCGTTCGTCCACATGCAAACACAGCATGAGAAAATGCCTGCAAAATCATCAGTTCTTATTCTGCTGGATGTATCTGCTGCTTTTGACATTGTCAATTATCAGATCCTCCTGTCCACCCTCTCATCACTGGGCATCACAGGGTTTCCACTATGCTGTTTGTATCCTATCTAACTGGTAGGTCTTTCATGGTGTCCTAGGGCGGGGAGGTTTCCGAAGCACATCAGCTGGTCACTGGGGTTCCTCAGGGATCAGTTCTTGGACCCCTCCTCTTCTCCATATACACTACTTCACTGGGTCCCATCATACAGGCACATGGATTCTCCTAACATTGCTATTCTGATGACACACCACTCTATCTCTCATTTCAATCAGATGATCCAACAGTAGCTGCACAGATCTCAGGCTGCCTGGCGGACATATCGGCATGAATGAAAGACTATCACCTACAGCTCAACCTGGCAAAGACTGAGCTTCTTGTCTTCCCTGCCACTCCAATTCTACAGCGTGATTTCACCATCCAGCTAGATTCTTCTACAATTACACCATCAACTTCGGTCAGAAGTCTAGGTGTAACCTTTGATCTGCTTGATCTTGCAGGTTTGCAATGCACAACATCAGAAAGATCAGGCCCTTACTAACAGAGCATGCTGCACAACTTCTTGTCCAGGTCCTTGTCATTTCTGGGCTGGACTACTGCAATGCTCTTCTGAGTGGACTTCCATCAAGCACAATCAATTACAATCAAATCTAAATTCCCTACAGAAGTTTGAGATTTGCTAGTGAGCGACGCTTCATGGTACTATCATAGAGAGGCTCAAAATCACTTTCCAGAACAATTCTCATTCAGAGTTCCTGGTTGGTGGAATGATTTTCCCACTCCTATCCAGAATGCTGATTCGCTGACAATTTTCAAGCCACAGCTGAAAACTCATCTCTTTCAAAGCTATTCGACATCATCGTAAATAAAATAAAAAATTGTCTTTCTCTTCATTTATTCCTTCTTTATCTATTTATTCCTCGTTCTAGCTTGTACTTATATGAACAATGCCTAAAACTTGGTATTACAAGCACTTCCTGTGTCTTCTTGCCTCTTTAAGAAGAATCGCTTTATGTATCCCCCAATTGTAAGTCGCTTGGATAAAAGTGTCTGCAAAATGACAAATGAAAATGTAATTTGGCTAATGTATGCCTGGAAGAATATATGATATACCACCAAAACCATTTAAGGAAATGACGGTAATCAATTATTTAGATTGTTCTACATTAGTTAAACATTTGTCTGGTGCAAAAATTTCTTTTTGATAACCACAATTCCACGAAAAACCTTTAACAGCCATGGAACCATTCCATTGTACAAAAAAAAACAAGCTTGTTAGTGGAAATGTTTCTTCAGACTATTAAAATATTCCTCACACTAAGAATAAAATGGTTATTTTAAAGTTGTTTTATGTTTTTTAACTTTTCTAGTGGCTCAGGGTTCATGTGACCTGATTTGTTCAAATACATTGTGTGTAAAGGTCAAAAGTCCAATTTATATTTGTTAATTTAAACTTTTAAAAACAACAACGTTGATACCAATGCAGAGCTCAGCATTTTGTGGTACTCACTTAAAAAGTTGGGTTAAAAACGACCCAACAGCTAACCCAATGGTGGGTTGATATAGCACCGACCTATTGTTGGGTTATTTTAACCCAATAAATTAGGTAACTAGTTTTACCCAATAAATTGGGTTACAAAGAACTAATCTGTTGGGTTATTTGGCCAAAATGATGCTTTAACCAACCTAGTAATAATATTATTATTACTATTATTGCCATGTAAATAAATAACTCACAACTTAAGTAATATTAACAATGCTTTATTTACATTCAATTAGACATTACATTCAAAAGTTATTGTTGCAATTGTTTTAATGTATCTCCTAATGAAATTGTTTCAATAAAAGTCTCATAAGGCGACAGTGTGTTGAGGGAACACCTCAGGCACAGAATATTAATGTAAAATTAATTAATTTACAATTATGTTTTAAGTTCTAAGAAGCATGGAACACAAAAAAACAAACAAACAGTTGTAAACAATAGAAATTGTAAACATTTTCATTAAGTTATTGTTGCAATTGCTTTAGTTTACTACCTTAAGGTAAGAAATTCTTTCAATAAATAAATAAATAAATAAATAAAAGTAATGTAATTATGAACTGCCTCATAAGGCAACAGTGTGTTGATGGAACACCTCCAGGCACAGAATATTAATGCTCAAATGAATTTATTTACAATTTTGTTTTAAGTTCTAAGAAGCATGGAATACAAAAACACAAATAAACAAAAAAAACAAACCAAAGCAAAGCCTGTCCAGCTTATCCAATTATAAACTGCCTAAGTAGGCGACAGTGAGTTGATGGAACTCCCCCTGGCACAGAATATATTGTGTGTTGTAGAAACTGCCAAACAGCTGCAGCAGGCTTTGGATACTCAATGTCTAAAACATAAAATAATTTAAAGCATGTATCCACAGCTTGTAAAAGGCTGTCTTGCTCAAGTGCCATTCCTCCCACAACGACGAAGGCTTGTGAGCAGTTGAATTTATCCCCAAGCTGTAGGACATGAGGGAATTGCCTCCGTTGCTCCTCCTCCTCCAAATACTGAATGATGTTTGTTCCCACCTTTAAACATAATTTTTTAATTGTAAATATGCACACATGGATCAAATATTACCCAAAATGTGTTGTCATGAATGATGTACCTACAGGCTGTAAATCAACAAATGCTTGTTTTGCCTCCTGGTAAGAGGGCCAAACCATCTTGCAGCCCATTTTGTATGGCAATGGAGGAAGAATAGCTGGCAGGGTTTTTAAAGCAACATCTCCAAGAGTGTCTTTACATAAAACAGAAAGAACAATGGATTAATCTTTAAACAAGTGCATTATATTATAGACAAAATATTATAAATTGATATGAAAGTACAATGTTGTGCATTTTCTCACCAGAAGAAATGTTAGTCTGAACAGGAAGAAGATCCAAGGCTCTCTTCTCGGTCTTGCAATATGAAAGGATTCGTTGAGATGCATGTCCCCAAATTTCAAAAAGTTTATCTTTGGCATGTGGGTATAAAATACCAAAGTCCTGAGCAATCTAAAAATTAATAAAGAAAAAGATAAGTTAAAATCACACCAACATCTCATATGGTGCAGTAACAATGAAAGTATGGACATTTGTTTTTCAATATCAAAAAATTAAGCTAAGTGAATCAAATCAAGTGGGATTCATTTTTTTTTAGGGCAGGACACAGTGATTTTTTTTACAATGTCCAAGCAAATAAATGAATTGTTTAGGTTAGTATTAATTGTTTATTAAAACTAATGCGAATTTCATTTTCTTATTATAGATTTAACATTTCTTTACCATTCCGGGGGTGTCCAGAAGTCTTGGAAACTCTTGCGTGATCTCTATTAAAGATTTAGACCCGTTCTCTCTTATCCACTGTGCCCTGTAGATAGCTGTTCCTCTCATAAATTCCTCAACTTGACTCACTGGTTGTTTATTCTTTTTCAGCCACTCTGTCATTTTGTTATTGTGTACCTCACTGACTTGTGAATCTGCATGAATCAAACAGCATCAGAGTGATTAAAGGAGAACTCCGGTCAATTTTAACATTGAGCTCAATTTTTTTTGTCAATTTGGAGTGCTGTCAATACAGAGAACAACGACAAAAATCGGTGTTGCCTACACCGTGTTATCCTCTTTTTAAAATTTTCACCCTGTTGACTTCAGTGGGGCAATATTTAAACCTGCTTTTAGCCTCTTAACATCCTTGATGTGTCATTACAAGTGCACAGGTCATGTGAGTGATTCCTTCAGAGTGAACACGGTGAATCTGACTGCAGATGTGAAAGATATGGATAAAAATGATGTTATTTAAGCCAGCGCAAATACCTGTATTTACATCCTGTTTTCGGTTGAAGTCAATAGTAGTCGATTGTCGAGTTCACGCGCATAGGTTTAGTTACCTAGGATGACGCGCGTGAACTTGCCAATCGACTACTTTGGCTTTGGCTAAGAGGCTAAAAGCAGGTTTAAAACTTGCCCTATTGAAGTCAGCAGGGTGCAAATTTTAAAAAGATGATAACACGGTGTAGGCAACACTGAATTTTGTCGTTGTTCTCTGTACTGACAGCACTCCAAATTTACAAAAAGAGTTCTCCTTTAATATCTCAACAACCTAAAGCAATGTTTGAAGAATGTTAACAGGCCGATGTAACAGTTACTACTAAAATTTCCAAATTAGGAGAATTATTTAGATAGTTTCACATTAAACTGCTTTGATCATAGCACAATTTGGATTTAAGGAATAAAAAAGGAATAAGTAAGAAAGTAGAAAGAAGAACGTCAATAAGGTTTCAGCACCTTTGGTTACATTTTTCTTTTACCTGGCAATAAAGTAATCCTCTCAGTCACAGTAGCTCGGCGCTCATCTGTGGTTTTTGACCTCTGTCTAGATGTTGCACTGTGCCTGTTAAGGCGTTTCCTGATATTACGGAGTCGTTCCTCCAAAAACCCTGAGGCCGGATGGCGGTATCGCCCTGGTGTATACCATACCTCCTAAAACATCAACACAAATGTGAAATGGATAGTTTTTCCCAAAAATATCTTAAAAATGTCTTGAGTTTTTAAAATAGTATAATTCTGTGTAAAGGTGAGTGTAGTTCTGATAAACTTGGGATCAGCATACTCACATATCCACTGCCCTCTGAATCTCTAAGGCATGGAAATTGTGTGACCAGGGTCAGAGCTAACTTTTTTTTTTTTCGGTCTGGTGATGGACTTAAAGGGATAGTCCACCAAATAATGAAATGGTTTCAGGTCCCATTGATTAACCTCATATTCTCATATACACTTTACCCTATTGGTGTTTGGGTTCCATTAAAGTCCACATATTTATAAAGCAATTGTATAAAAAAATAATATACTTTTAATATGATATATCATTTTTATTATTCACTTATCAATACATTTATGCTGTGTTTTAGGTGATATGTTATATTTTTTGTTAACCCATTTACAGCAAAGTTACTCAACTATTAACAGATTGCATATTATGAAATGTTACATTTTTATGAAAAAAATACTGTAATGGTGATCTTAATTAAATGTAGGTTGTGTCTGAAAATTGATCTAGGTGTTAGAGGCCGAATTTTGTTGTCTGCTGGTTAGAAAAAACCTGGGGAAATTACAGTGTGTGTGTGTGTGTGTCAAATAATTCCCAACAGAATTATTATTTGAGGTGTTGTAAAATTTTATGTTTTTGCAATAACACCACAAATTTTGCACAAATATATTTATTTTAATGAACCAAATGTAGAAAAAAATATATATAATATATAATAATAAAAAAATATATAAAAAATGTGTATATAAAACCAACACCAATAAGCAGAAATGAAAGTTGTACATGCATGTGTGTGCACCTGCATTTGTGTTTGTGTGGGTGTTAAGTCTCACCCCTTTATATGCATTTGTGGCTGTTCTATACAAATGCACTCTTGCAGTCACACCTGTGTGTTTGTGTGTATGAGCAAGCATGTTTGTTCCAAAATGCATTTGTGACTCAAGGCTTTCCTTTCTGTGTGAAAATGTTCTGATTTATTCTGGATTTATTGATTTGAAAAAAAAAAAAATAATATAAAAAAAAAACCTCTTGGGAATTGTGTTCCAAATAAGAAAGAAGTTAGTATAGGGACATGGTGAGAAAATTATGACAAATTCAAAAAAAAAATTGTGGACTATTCCTTTAAAGAGAGGTGTCATTTGAATAATTAATTATCCTTTGTTACTAGTAAGTTCTGATTTTCATGAAGTCAAATTAAAAAGGTTTCATTATATTAGTGATGACATTTTTTAATTGTCATTTTTTTTAAAGGTAAGCAACTGAGACAGGGTTTCCTTTTTCAGACTTGCTACATTATCTCTCACCTGCAAATCTGTCGATTAATGTTCCAAGGTTCCACTTCTGAAGTGTTTCTCTTACATATGAATCCATAGCATCCTGTGTAAAAAATGTTTAGTTAATATAAAGTGAATAACAAAAATAAAGCCTATTCTCACTAACCTACTATAAATTAACTGTAAAATTGTAGAGCTGTAATTTTAAAGTGTTAGCTTCTGCAATGGCCATGTATTGTGGTAAATTACCTCCATTTAAAATGTCATTTTACTGCTATGTGTCATTTAAAAAGTAATACATGTTATTATAAAGGTATATGGTTATAAAGGTAAATGTTATTATAAAGGAATAAAGTCTCAACCAACCGTCATTTTATTTAATGGGCATGTGGCGATCTGAAAATTGTTATGTAACTTAACTGGCTATTGTAATACCTTACTATCTTATTGAGTCATAGTTATCTTTTATAACTTTTAATCTTTATAGAGATTTCTAGATAAAATATCTAGATAAAATGTTTAATTAGGGTGACCATATTTCGGGGAGCAGCCAGGGGGAATGCATTAAAACACTACTTGACTAATGTATTTGCAACCATGCAAATATGCAACTATGTTATTAAAGTTTAATATATTAATTACATTCTTTCCATTCAACTTTTGGCCCGCAACAATAGAACAATAACAAACAAATAATAAAATGGTTTAGCTTTCACATGGGAATTTTCTCTGTAAATCGTTTGTGAATTTACATTTGGGCTCTTTTGTAACGCTGTTCTGGAGCCATGTGCCACTGTTGACAAGCCGTGGTGCAGTTTGAACAATGTTTCTGTTACGGTTACATGACCCAAAATCTGCAAAAACGCATACAATGAATGGCGTCCCGGCCGGACGCATTTTTTTAGGTCCAAAAAGGACATGTCCCGGAAAAAAGAGGACTTATGGTCACCCTAGTTTAACAATTTGTAGTATTTTAAATTCACAATGTAGTTGGGATAGCCCAAGTAAACATTTGAGCAGCATTTGAGCTACAATGTGGGCCTTTATAACACAGCATAACGTTACCTTCTTCCTGTAGCTGGCTGCTAAAGTGACTGTGTGACACTGGCAGGCTTCCGCTGGGTCTTGAAGCCGAGCGCGTCGGTTAAACACTTATCTGAAAATATGAATAACTTCCCAAAAAGTGTTGGAAAGAACATGGAAAGTTAGGAAGAGTATCACAACCGAGTATCAATAAATTGGCTGGCTATTATTGACATATTGGTGTCGTTAGTCGCAGATAGCGGACAAAAAGCAGTCAACAGGGGAGATATAAACATGGAAATAATTGGCTGAACATTTAGAAAAAAGCGGCAATAATACTATGTAAGAGCTTAAAGTCACTTTATAACGAAAAAAATAACATGTATACAATATGAATACTGTGTATAGTGTAATATTAACTCACCCGTGTATCTTCTTTATCTTCGTATCAGCTGCAGCGGCGGTCAACCGTTGAAATTTAAATTTTAACCCAACTGGCTGCGTTGTTATAGAAACAACCCAATAAATGTTCCGAATAACCCAACAGAACGACCCAATATTTTTAACCCAGCTATTGGGTACACAAAATAACCCAACGTTTTTTAGAGTCTATATTTAGTATTGGGGAGTAACTAGTTTCATGTAACGGAATTACATTATTTAATTAAAAAATTAAATGTAAAAATAAAAATAATTTTAATCAGTTACAGTTACTTAAGAAAATGTTAGCAATTTCTAAGGGGGTACATCTGATTTTTTTTTTTTTTTTTTCACATACACCCACATACAAATTTTATTGATGAATTCATGAATTCCTGTGACTGCTCTAAAATATGAGATGCCAGTGTTATAGGAATTTAGGACACATGCTTACTCAATAACTGTTTTATTTTCTATTGGGGTTTATGCATTTTTATTATTCCAAAGCATTGTTAGATCCCAGTGTTTCCTGTCATAGCTGTGCGAAGATTTATTTTCAAAACAGTATCATAGTTACTAAAGAATTTCTTGATTTTAAATCTGTATTTAACCACAGAATGACTCAAAGTAATATTTTGCAGTGGCTGTGCTTAAATTATAAAAATCTTATTTCAGTTGATGAGGGATTCTGAAAGTCTGAAAGTAATCAGTGTTGAGCCTAGAACATGTTACTTTACATGTTTTATCAACAGTTGAAACATCAGATATTTAGAAAAGTAAAAAAAGTAATCAAATGCAATGTTAATTTTTTTAATAAAGTAATTGAAATAGTTACAAGACTTATTACATTTTAATTAGGGTTACTTATAATCTGCAAACTATAGGCTACATTTCCAAGTAACTTATGTTCAAAAAGGGCTATTTGGGCTACTTTTGTTTTTAAATGCAAGCCTGATGCATTCAGGAGACCGAATCAAAAGCAGATGTCTTTTGAAAGGTGATTAATCCTACAAAAATGACAATGAAACAGCAAGTGTGGTATAAAAAAAAGGGGGAAAAAAACCCTGCATTGATTGCATTACAATGTGTGCTTCAGCTGAGCTGCAGTCTGGCGCACTGACCGCTTTCAGAGCTGCACGAACCCAATGGCAAGCCCAGTCACCCGCGGGGAGTAAATGGTGAGGTCTGACACGTCTTTGTTAGGGGAAATCATTTGGACGGCGACGTCGCAAAGATGGTGCGTGAAGTTTATGGCAGTCTGCGGAAAGAAGAATACTTCGCAGGACTGCTTCTGCTCGCGGCGGCAGGGTTTGGGCTCTTGATGCATGAAGTCACGGCTTTGCCTGTCTGGAGACTTGAGGTATGCTAGATTTTCATCAGAACGATCATTTCAGAGCGCGCTTTTTCCTTGCATAACTCTAGACACGCATCTAAGCGGCTCGAAGGTGTCACGCATGATTCGATACTATCCACTGAAACACTCGAGTTATGAAACAACAAGTAGTAAGCGGTCGTTAACTTGACGCGTCGTTCTTAAAACGCAGTGCTGGTGGCGAGGCGCGACACAGTCACGAGCGAAGCTTGTCTGGCCAAGAACGACCTCTGACTGACAGCAGTTATGACATTCTTCTGCATTTCCATTCGTGCGTTTTCTGCTGCGGTGTCTTTTCTCTGTGTGTTTGTGTGTCTTTTCTTTGTCCGTGTTTCTCTTCTACTTTTACATTCGGAAACGTCCGAGGAGGCACTTTTGGCTATTCCAAACAATTTTACATTTTGGTGTTTCGTGGCTTTTAGGCTTCTTCGCTTTGACTGATGCATACTAGTGTAACCTTTAGAAAAACAAAAAGATTTACACAATATTTAAAATCATGTTGTTCTCCATTCTCATCCAAGAAATAGGACCACTCATTTTCCACTCACAGGCTTCCCCAAAGTTTTGTCTATAAAACTCTCCCTAGATTGAGTGCATCCACTCCTGCTAATATCACCTGTGAGGAGGTCTGTAATGCCAGGAGAGAGCTTTCCATTCATCACTAGGCAGGGAGGCACATGTAGTGCTGGAAGTAGGGCACTCCCCAATCATGAGCCGGGACCATGTGAATATAGGCATGAAATAAAAACTACACTAAAGTTCTTTGTATTTTATGTTTGGCTTCAAAAAATTCCTGGATTATAACTATGATATGTCTCTGGTTACGTGCAGGACTTCTGCATTCATTTAGTGCACTTAATGGATAAGAATGAGCTCGTTTCTTCATCAAAATGGATTTTGAGTTATTTAGCATCACTTGCTCACCATTTGATTATCTGCAGTGAATGGGTGCCATCAGAATGTAAGTCTGTTAATGTTTTGTGAAGCAAAAAGTTGCATGTTTGTAAGAAACGTCCAGCATTAAGATGTTTTTAACTCAAATATGAGTCCATAATCCATAATAACACTTCCTCCAGTGAAAAAGTGTTCTTGTCTGAATCAGGAGAGAAATCTGCACAGATCAAGCAGCGATTAAACAGCTCTGAACTAATCTGTGTCTGGATTCTGATGTGAGAGACAACAGGAGATGCTCTTTTTCACTGTTGTTATGGATCGTGGACTCTTAATGCTGGATTTGTTTCAGCTTTTGTCTTCTCCAGATGTGAACTGATGAACTGGAGTGCTGTGGATTTCTTGTGATGTTTTTATCAGCTGTATTCACTGCAGAGCATCCATTGCTGAGACAGTTTAGCATGAGCCAATCATGGTTTACAGCTGTGACGTAAATAAAGGTAACTGGGTATTTACTGATCTCAGTTTCCTTTCAAGATACAGTATCGGCAGTTCTTGTTATTATGTGCAATACTGAATGTAGATGGAGGGTATGCTCCATCTGTAGTAATTATATAATCAGTCTTTGTCCATCCTTGGGGACAAGGCTGACATATTTGTATTGGCATGGATAGTATGACTTTACTTGTGTCGAGACAGTTTACCCATCAGTGTGTCACTGACCTCTCGACAGTCTCTAGGATTTTAACCCTTGCATTACTTGTTGTGCAAGGTTTTTCAGTCTGACTGGTTTATTGAAGTGTTGACAGTTTCGTTTGGGATATTTAGCTATTTGCTTTGGCATATTACTACACCGTCTCAGTAAATTTACAAACGTATCCAGTCCACTTCTCAGACCTTTCTATTTCACTTTTCTGGATCTAGCAGTGTTACATAATTTACCGTCAGCAGTGGCAGCTCATTACTTAGCATTAAATCTGCTCATGGCCAACAGTTCAGACACCGTGAGAGAATTGATAAGAGTAGATCTTTTGATTTGTATGAACAATATCAACATCCGTTTTGGAAATTGTATGATCATTTGGTTATCACCATCGACAAGGCTCTGAAGTGTCTCATTTTGGATTTGGTAATGCTTTAATAATCAGTTACAGCAACTCTCTTGTGTGTTTGTTTGAACAGATCACTTGATTGAATGTGTGTGCTGAGGTCAGCTACTGTCACACATGGTTCATTAAAATCACCTTGAATTAAATACAGGCCACAGTGTCTTGTCATGTATCTTTATGCAGTGTGGTGCTACAAAGAAAAGAGTCTGAGAGAGTACCAAACATATGAAGAGGAAAGCAGCCAAACCTCAAGACACTTGGATCAAGCTGCTACCTTCAGATTTATCCTTTTTCTGTTCCTGAATCTTACAGCATGACATGGTTATGATTAGTTGTGTAGGCCTATATCCTGATATCCTGCATGTGGGGAAAATGACCTGCAATTCTAAGAAAATACAATGATCAGAGACTCTTTCCAGGTCATTACCCAGGAAAAGGCTGCTTGGCAGCATTATCCCTGTATTCAGTGTATGCTAAATTACCTTTAATCCACTTTCTTCACATTCATCCTCATCGGGTTTACTTGCTACTTACTACTTCAAAAACAAAAAGTCCTTGAATATGATTCAAATATTTGATTCCATGTATTTTGTAAAGTTATCCATATCCATCCTCTGATCTCACAACTGAGAACTGTCCACAAGGTTTTGCGTATGTCCAAGTACATACACGAGCCAGGTTATTGCTACCAAACATAGTAATAATTTGCCGACATGCTGGCCATCACTAGCAGTTTTTAGGGGAAAGGATCTTTTAAAAGAAATGCATTGCATTACTGAATTGCATTACTCCATAAAAAGTAATTAACTATGTTACATAGTTACTTTTTATGGCATGTTACTTTTGCATTACTTTTTGTCACCTTACCTGGGCTTGCTTTTTAATGTTTTAAAAACAAAAAACCCAAAAGTTATATTTTTGGCAGCTCTAAAGTAACTGGCATTACTTATTTGAAAAAGTAACTGATATTTTGGTGTAAATCTAAAAGCAATCCGTTACTTTACTTGTTAATTTAAAAAAGTAATCTGATTATGTAACTTGTAATGCGTTACCCCCGACTCTGTTCATCAGAGACCGTATACAGTAGGTTATATGAAAAATGTTGGACAGTAGTCAAACATTTCTGTGGATTTTATTGCAGACCAAAACAAGTCTCTGTTCTCTTTGCTACCACAGACAAATTCTCTATAGCATTATACTCCACAAACCATTAAGTTCCCAGTGTACTAGACTTTAAATGCCAATGTTTGCCTTACTTCAAGGTCAAATCGACAGTCGAACAAAGAATCTGAAAGATTCTTGCGATCATACATATTCCAGTTGTTCTGAAGGTTTAACAGTAGACCAGAGCTCTGTGGAAATGCACTTGCTGGCTTGTCTATGATCCTGTGGCTGCTTGGGACTAAACCTCCACCTTCTTTTCTCTCCACTGCCAGTGACTGGAATGCACACAGCAAACAGTCCTGGGAGGCTCCATGTGCCAGCTGCAGAAAGCCGCATGAATTCCAGTTGACATTGACATTGGCAACCAACACCAAACCTCAGAGTTGGGCAAATAATGTGGTTCCAAATCACGCCCTTCTAAAAACGTTTTTTATATATTTAGTGATGCCTTTAAAATGGCATTCTAAGAATTTGCACTTGTTGCTCTTGAAGACTCTGTTGACCATCTGCTCTCTAAGAGAAGGACGTACAGTTTATGAAGGCTTGTATTATTATAACAATAGTACGGAGCAGTAATACTCATGATAAGTCACCCATGTTTTAGCTTCACATATTTCTTGAAAGGCACTCATGTCCCATTGTGTTTCTTCTCGGTTCATGGGGTTCTGCGGATCTCTGATTAAATCTTTTAGACAGTCCTGCGAGCATCTGATTTGGCGTGTAGTTGCACAAACCCACAAAGAGACCTTACTCAAGTATCAAACTCCTTTACATCACGAGTTCGAGTGCAGCTGAACACATATTGTATGATGAAACTAGGCGGCAAGCTGATCACTGTCATTTGTGAGTTCCACTCCGTCAATGTATCTTGGACCTAAAATACGTTTTTCCATTTTCAATTATTTTCCACTGGAAAAGAATGGAAGTCTTGCTTGCCAAGAGTGCAGCTTAAAAAACCACGTCAGCTTGTAAGTGCATGTGATATAAAGGCAGGCCTTGGGGATTCAGGAATGTCCCCTCTGCCCTGGCGGACCGAAATAGTCTGTCTCCTCTAGTTATAACTATCTTAACTTTACTGCTCCTATCAGTGTTTGCAAGTGGCGTCTGCTAGCTTTTTACCTTTTAAAACACTCAGACTCATGGACTCTATCGACGCTTGATTTTTTTTTGTAGAAGATTGAGATAAAAGTCAGCATAGGACTTTACAGCACATGTAGAAAATCTTCCATGTTAGTCCATGCATGCATCCAGTTTGGAAGACTGTACGCTCTGTGTGAAGCGAAAAAGAGCCAAGCTTTATGCAAACACTGTCGATTTCTAACCCAGAGACTTCTTGGCTCTCTGCTGTGTTTGTGTATGTGTCTGTGAATGTCTGCTTAATGTGTCTGTTTCAGACACTAGTTTAAGGTCAGATTACCAGTGAAGTAAAAAAATTTGGACAGCTTTATAAAACCCAGAGAGCGCTCTCAACATCAACGTCTGAGTTCAAATTCAGGCCAAATACCTTCTGGGATAACAATATTAAATGAGGTGATTTTTGGTGGCTAGTAAAAGACAAGTTTTAATTTTTTCTAATACATCCTCTCTAGGATTAAATTGACCCCTTCCTCTAAATTACTGAGTAATTACTATGTGTCACCAACTAGCAGTAGAAACATAGTCTTTAGTTAAGGTAGCACTAGTACCTTATTTTTTTCAACAGCCATTTGCAAAGGAATTTATTGCTAAGAATTAAATTTATTCACTAAAGTGCTTTCATTTCATCCATGGTTTTAAAAAGGTAATTTGATAAGCTTCCTGTGAATCCACGTCAACAGTGTCATGGAAAAAAGTTTAATGGTCTCTTTAAAGTTATATTAATGTTTATTTGTTGTTGATTTTCTAGAATGACCACTCATGTAGTTAAGTACTTCAGCAAGTTGATAGCATGTGTTTGCTGTGAATGTGTGGGCTGTGGTTGCACTCTCCAACCAAAAATTTAGTTTTCAGCTGCAGTACCACTGCAGAGGTCAAATTCTTTCACAAGAAAAGTCACACAGATAATAAACTGTGTGTGTGTGTGTTTTAACTGTAGTATTATAAGAACGTGTAAATCTCTTAAAAGCCTCCTTCTGGCTGGAGTTTCGTGAATCTTCTTTGATTTACTGTAGTGACGCTGTGATTCAACTTCTACCGTATCATCACTATCAGCAAGAGCCACAGTGCTCACAGTCTGACAACATCTGATTTTAACTACTTTTGTTTTTGTTTAGATAGATAAAATGACTTCATTGAGGTCATGCTGCTGTGGTTTGGTGATTAAACCAAATGTTCTTATTATATATGACAATTATCTTGTATTTTGAAATGAGTACGAAAGGAAATGAAGAAACACAATAGCAGGATTTGAATGTTTAATAAGCGTGATCGCTTTGGAGTTTTAGACTAAGAATTTGTCATATTTACCACTTGTACAAAATAGTTCATTAGTGAATTCATGTGCTACTGTAACTGAATGTAAATATACTGCAGTGCTTTGCATGCATTGCTCTGTAAAGAGCATGAAATAATTGTCTTACATCAGACAGTGGAGCAGTCTGGCTGAAAGATGAGAAGAGCAGCCCAACAAGTCTGACTTAACAACTGAACTGAACTTTCCTCTCTGCAAGCGCTCATTTCAGTCCTGACTAATCAATACAAGATGTGTTCCTGGCTCAACAAGCCATTTATTAGAGAAAATTACACTTTAAAGCACCTCACAAGTGGACTTATCGCTCTTGTAGCAGCAAGCGTGGCACAGAGCTTCATGGAAAATCCTGGTCACAGATCAGTCTAATCTAATCTGAGATTTTTTTGTCCAAGGAAGAAGCTCTCATGTCTGGTGTTTTAATCATTGGAATTCATAAAGACGCCCGCTCCCATGTGCTTCACCTTTCCAGAAACAAACGCTACACGCTCACTCCAGAGAAACTGAAGTGGGACAAATTCAAGCTGACTTACAAGTAAGAATCCTTTTATGTTTTTATGCATTAGTCTGATAGCACAGCCCTCAGTTTGAAACCTGTGGCTTCTGCTTTGTCCATATTTCATATCCTATTAACCCCCACCCCCCATATTTACACATGTTTGGAAGCTCTAGGATTTCAAAAGCGTGTATCCAAAGGACAATAAGTACAGAATTTGTTTCCCTCTGGTAATACAGTATATTTATGCCATTAATATTTCATTGGGGTCTTGCATATCCTTCATATCCAACGTTTGATCTGGTATAAAACTTATTTTTAGAAATTCTTGTGTGTTTCATGGCAGGAAGTAAGTCATACAAGTGTGGAACAACGTGAGTAGATGATTGCAGAATCATTTATCCTCAAATTTCAATGGGTGCTTTGTGTGTTCATTCAGACTGCTGTCATTTCCGAGGAATCTCTTGAATGCCAGTGACACAAGGAGAGGCATGGCCAAGGCTTTCTCTATGTGGAGCGATGTCTCGCCCTTCAGTTTTCGTGAGGTCCCATCTGATCAAGACGCCGACATCAAAATCGGTACATCAAATACATTTTTGTCTGTTTGTTTGTTGCAGTACAGAGGAATTTGAAGTGAAAGCGTAACACAGAATGAGGTAAGTTAGTGGTTTTGTGTTTCTGAGAAAAAGTGTTTTCAGTATAATTTGCCAACTAAGCTCACAACTTCCATCATTAATGACATAGTTCAAGGATTCGGATTTGGGATGTGTTTCACAAATCTAAAGTTTTAGTGAACATTCACAGACACCATAGCAAATTTGTATGGTTGTATGGTTGATCTCTATATCTTTCATTCTACACATATACAATTTCATTCTACTTCTTTTAGATTTGTAAGATAATTAAAGCACTGTTATGTGCGCACGAATGTACCAGCAGAAACAAAATTCTTCCATTAATTTGATTAACTGAAGTTCCGGCATTTTCAGGAAATGGTCCTGAATTGCTAGTTAGTTTCTTAACAATGTATCATACTGTGGTTAGTAATGCAGCAAGTTACGTCATTGTTTTGGGACATGCACTTTTCGGTTCGTCAGATGACATGATTCTCATTGATCACTGCTACCTTCAGAAGATCCACACCAGTGACTGGTGGTGAACGTTTTTTTACTTTCTGGAAGTTGTGTTTGAGTAAGTTAAATTCAGTTAAATGGGATTGATTCTGAGTTGCATTATAGACATGGAGACATAAAAAAATGGATATATCGTCTTTAGTATAATGCGTATAGGAGAGGATGTACAGTTCAAGAATCATATTGGTTGGTTGACTTTCATCAGGCTTCTACTCTGGAAACCACACCGACTGTTTGCAGTCCTACCTGCACCACTGTTTCGACGGCATCACTGGAGAACTTGCCCACGCCTTCTTTCCTCAGACCGGAGAGATCCACTTTGATGATGATGAGTACTGGATTCTGGGAAACATGCGCTTCAGCTGGAATAAAGGCACGTCCCCCCCACCCACCGGAAACCTGGAATCTGATTGTTTACTTCCTTACTATGCTGTAGAAATTATTCAGAAAGCTTCCCAGGTGTCACACGTTTAAGAAATGTTTATTACGCCAAAATAAATATACAGACACCATAAAATAGACAAGATAGAGCATATCAAAAGTTATCCTAGTTATCATTAGTTCCGACTGTAAAAAGAGCCTTTCAAGGGGTGGTTGACTGTTTTTTTCTCGGCTTGATTGTGTTTATGGGGTCTAACATGTGTTAATGCTTCATTTAAAAAAAAAAAGCTTAATTTTTCACATAATTAACCTTCATTCTACACCGCTGTGTCCCTTCTTCTATAAATGCTCTGATGATTTCCTGTTTTTATGAAGCCTCTCCCTTAGAAATGCATGATGGGCTTTGATTGGTCAGCTGTCCCAGTGTGTTGTGATTTGCTAAAACGCTAGTGCGCATCTAAACGTCATGCCCCTCAGCTCAGAATATTGCTCATCAGTTTGAGCCCAATTGAGACGCAGAGGGTTTAAGTGAATAGGACCTTGCAGAACCTGTGCAAGCATGGCTCTTAATTGTATGTTTTTTGTTTGTTGTTGTCTCATATTTTTAGATAAGCTGTTATTTGTAAATGCTTAGTAAATGCTAGCTTTTCATATATGGTTTTATCCTGATTAAAGCTCTAATACAAGACAGCAACCATGTGAGTGTCCATGTTTGCTGGGCGAGGTTTATCAGGGTTTATGACGTCACAAACACGGGAAGTAACTCATGGTTAACAGATATTTTTTATGATTAAACAGCAACATTACACATTAATATTAAAAAAGTGAAATCACAAACAACCACCCCTTTAAGATGCATGAAGAAGCAACATTTTCTTTTTAATTAAAGCTCTAACAAGTACAATCACACTAGAGCATTCAAATCTGTGTTGGTGCTGCCAATGCAAAAAACCAACAAAAACAAACAACGGTTTTATGTATTGATATCAGGGGTTAAAAAAGAGGGAGCAGATTTGACCTGTGCGTCTTTGTGTCTGTGATTGTCATTGTATTCAGGAGTGTGGCTGACAGATCTAGTTCACGTGGCGGCTCATGAGATCGGTCATGTACTGGGTTTGATGCATTCCCAGAATCGCAAGGCTTTGATGCACCTCAACGCCACACTGACAGGCCGCAAACTCATCACTCAAGATGAGGTTTGGGGATTGCATCGACTCTATGGTATTTTACTCATAAGCACAAAAAAACATCAAAAATAACTATACAAACTGGATTACTTTTGCAGTGCTGTTGCATTTCTACAATTGACACCTGACAACTTCTTATTTCCTGTTTTCCTGTCCATTCCACTGCAGGATGTTTGGATCGGTTATTTATCTGTCCTGCTTGGGCAAGGAAGGGTTATTGTGACAGCAAGAGGATACTCATGCAGAAACACTGTCCTTCCAGCTGTGACTTCTGTTATGGTAAGAGGCCTGTTATTTCATAACAGAAATAACCAAAAAAAAAAAATTGTGTATAGAAAAATCATGAGTTTCTGTCAGATCTAGACAATATAAAGTGTGGTCCTCATTGTAGCGAATTCTAGATGCTTAGACAGTATGAGACCACCTGAAATACATGTAGAGCAACAAACCACAGAGAGTTATTTTAGTAGTGTATACCACAAGAATAACAGGTATCAAAAAAAAATGTAACCTTGGTTAATAATGGTATTCTAATCTATGCAAAACGTGTGTCTAAAATGGTTTAGTAGGCTGAGATTTGTGAAATGTCTTTGACGTTTTTGACAAGCAAGCTAACGATAGAAAAGTGGTATGGTATCTGATCTTCCAGACAGGGTGGTGCTCAACCGCTGAACTACTGGGAAGAGGAGTACTAAGAGACGGATGAAGTATGAACTCAACATACCTGAATGCCTTTACTCTGTTATGCAGTCAAATGTTACAAAAATGACTTAAATATTCAACAAAGAGTACTACATTTTCACAGAAGCTGGCTAACAAACAGGGAAAGCTCAAGACTGAACACCAGCATATTGACTAGGCTAACACATAAATAGAGAGAACACAACACAAGTGAAAACAATCTGATTGGCATATAAACTAGAATCAAAAAGATCAAAATGCTTTCTAGTGGCCGGACAGGTCAGTTCTGGCAGAAGTCTTACAGCAGCCCCCTGCTAGGAATGGCTCCTAATGTTATTTGAACCACAGTTTGGGTAGCAGCAGTGGAAGAGACACTTGGTTTTTCCATAGAGCAGTCGGAAGTCCAGCAGCCAATGAACAGTGTATGTTTGTTGACTGCCGATGATGTCTAGCACATACGGTAGGGATTGGAGATAGAGGGACAAGAGACGGGAGAGAGATGGGAGGAAAGCGCATTGAACTGGGCACTGAGAGTCAGTAAGAAATAGGGTTAATCTTTCAGAAAATCTTAAGCGGACCAATGACATGACAAGCCAGTTTCTGAGACTCCAAAACATTCCCTTTGTAAAAGTTTTCTCTCAACAAACAAACGGTGGCAATCCTTGAAAACATGAGACAATTTAGAATCACTACAAATAATATGACAATGCCTGTAAAGAACCATACGAAATTCTGCACCTCATGCTGAATACCTAACCGAACAAAGAGGACCATTGCCTGATTATGTTTTATTGCTCGCAGCACGTAGAAACTGTTTGGGATGTATAATCAAATTTACTCTTAGCTTCTTCTATCCATTCCCTACAATAACCACAATGTAAAAATATTGAAGTCAATCAGCGGACCATCAAGAGTAAGACTCTTCAGTGCTACACACTCTGCGCACACTCTTGAACTGGCTTATAGGCGGGCTTCTTACAAGAGGTTCTGGATGGAAACTATCACCTCTTAAAATCGTATTACGATCCGTTGGTTTACGATACAATTCAGTTTGGAGTTTACTCTCAAAAAATGTGTATCTTTACATCAAGAAAACTGTACAAACAACATTCTCTGTATCACACTTCATAGTAAACTTAAGGTGTTCAGTTCTAGAGTTGAGATCATTCAAAAAACAGCAACAATTCAGTGGGTGTAGAATTCGTTATCAAAGATGATTTTATAAAACATCTTAGATAAAAAAATTATTTGATTTATTTAAAATGAACTCATTTTCAAATATACCCATATACAAACAGGCATAATTTGGTCCCAGTTTACTGCCCATTGCTGTTTCCTTCACTTTTATATAGTAATAATTTTGAAATCGAAAGTAATTATTAGACACCTACAATAGGACGACCTTTCAGAGGGATATCCAAACCCTTGCGAACCTTCGGTAATGTAAATTGTCAATTTTTTTTAATTATCCTGTTATTTGAAATGAACAGTTTTCAATTTACTTGTAGGGTCAGCAGGTAAAAGTTCATAAAAGACAAAATCATCCAATTGTCTCCTAATTTCTTTTTCATAATCTGTAGCTCATTGAAGCACTATAGCCCCTCCCTTATCAGCATGGCGCACAACCACATCAGTATCTATTTTAAGATCAAATAAAGCATCCTTCTCTGCTTTTGATAAATTATTATCTGCTTTATAATGTCTCTTGTTTTAAGCAGTCTTAACATTAAGTGCAGTAAGTGTCCAAAGATGCATTCCTGTTACAAGGTGGGATAAAGGTCGACCTCCTTTTAAAAGGAAGACGAATACTAGACGAATCAGAAACCCAAAAAGACGAAAACCAAAGTATAGCTACAGTATTTGCCACTGTGATGTGACCGTCTCTCTCTTTCTCGCTCTCTCTCACACACACACACACACACAATGCTATAAAGTGAGGATGCCATCAAAAATAATTCCATAAATAGATTTTATTAATTAACTTCTATTAACTTAACTAAATTAAATCAGCATTTGGTGTGACCACACAATGTGTTAAAAAAAAGCTTTTGTCCTAGGTGCACTTGCACAGGGGCAGCTGTGGCCTAATGGTTAGAGAGCCGGACTAGTTACCAGAAGGTCGCCGGTTCGAGTCTCGGTGCTGGCAGGAGTTGTAGTTGGGAAGGAGTGAATGAACAGTGCTCTCTTCCTCCCTCAATACCCACGACTGAAGTGCCCTTGAGCAAGGCACTGAACCCCCAGTTACTCTCTGTGTGCTGGATCTATAGCTGCCCACTGCTCCGGGTGTGTGTTCACTTCTCACTGCTGTGTGTGTGCACTTGGATGGGTTACATGCAGAGCACCAATTCAGAGTATGGGTTACCATACTTGGCAAATATCACAATGTTTTTCACATAGCTTTGCAGGTAGGTTTCTTGAAGAATCTTGAAAACATTGCCACAGTTCTTCTGGATTGACTCTGTCTCAGTTTGTTCTGTTTCTTCATGTTATTCCAGACAGACTGGATGATGATGAGGTCAGATCTCTGTGTGGAGCACTGGCTACTATCAGACTCCTTGTGCAAACAAAAATCTCACTGGGTTATTACAATTAATGGCAAAAATAATGTTATTTATTAAAAAATGTAAACTGATATTTACTATTCACACACGCAAATGATAGAAATAACTGACTTAAAACCATTTTTTGTTGGTGAAAATACTAGTGGCCTAAGACTTTGGCGCAGTACTGTACCTTTGAAGAGTCGTCTTATTGTAAGTGGTATTGGTAGTCTTACTGAGGATATTTCCTCTTTTGTGGATTACTTCATTAAACCGTTTGTGCCTATGTTGCCATCTTATGCATGAGATTCTATGGATTTTATTGAATCATTATATGCTGTAGATTTTTCTGTCAGTGCTGTTCTTCTTGCTAAACTTGATGTTCAGAGCCTATATACTAACATCCCTCAAGAGGATGGCTTATGGGCGGTGCAACAGTTTCTAAATCAAAGACAGAGTGGAGTAAAACCTAGTTCAGCATGTTCAGAATCAGAATGAGATTTATTGCCAGGTATGTTTACACATACATGGAATGTGTTTTCATGACAGAAGCTTCCGCAGTGCAACAGAATGACAGTGACAGAACAAAAATAAAACAAGTAAATAAGCAATAACGATATACAAATTTACAATTGTATGTGCAGGTATATTCCATTGGACAGTTTTGTATGAAGTGTAAATTTGAAGTGTAGACTAAGTATGTGTGTAGATAAATAAGTGTATGAGTGTATCAATGGTGTTGTGTGTGCCTGGAGGAAGTAACTGTTCCTGTGTCTGGTCGTTCTGGTGATCAGAGCTCTGTAGCATCAACCATATGGCAACAGTTCAAAGTGGGAGTGTGCTGGATGTGAGGGGTCCAGATTAGGGCTGTGAAAGTGGCAGATTTTTACCACCGCAGTGGTAATGGACCAACAACTGCCGGTGGCACGGTGTTGATAATATCAAAATTAGCGCATTAATGCAGTTGATTATTTTTTTCAGTTTAACGTGTTAAAAATATTTAATGCAATTAACGCAGGGGCAGGCTTCAGATGCATGCTCCACTGCACTTCAGCGCCAGGTGCGAGTCAAGCGAGCGTGGAAACAGTCCTCTGCTCGCAGTGCGTGCCCTTCAGTTGCATGCACAAAGATGCCAGTGCTACGTACTACATGCAATGTTGTGGTCAGTTAAGTCATGGAATTACCAAAAAAGGCAATTAAAGCTGCCTTAAAACCGTGCTTGCATGTAATATATTTTATATATTTATATATTTATATATATTTATATATATATATATATATATATAAACAAGAAAGTAGTTTAAATAAGAAAGTTAAAAACACCCTGTCTAATGAACGCGAGGGGCGGAGTACGACAAAATACTCATTATAATCAGTGATGCAGCATGACACGACACAACATGACAAATATCCAATGGTAAACTGCCTCGTCTTGTTTATGAGGTACTGACACAGAGTTCAAATGTCCTGTGTAGACACTAGACAGACAAAACCTGTTGTAACGTGGCGGTGTCATGTCCGGTGTGTAGACGGTTCACTTTCGCAGCCAAGCAAGCGACTCATTAACTCCTCGTCTGCACGCACGCTCTTTGAAATAGGAATCCTTGCCACATTTCTTGTTAGCATCTTTCATTTATCTACGTCTTGTTTATATTTGGCCAGTTTGGAGAAAGCCTCACCAAACCTGACAAGCCAGGTTTTTGTGATCATGGGAACTTGTACAAACATGGATAGGTGACATGAATGGAGAAGGCTCCAGATCGACGATGTTGGTTTTTTTTGTTTTTTTTTTATATGAATAGTAAGTTTTTGAGAATCGATACAGTATCGCCAAACAAAATATTGCGATACTTACGTGTATTGATATTTTCCTTCACCCCTAGTTAAGATATATGAACAGGTTGCATATCAGTGAAAACAACAACAGCACTCACTATGTCTATTATTTAGGGAGCAATTTTTGATTAATTTCATATTGCGGTTCAAAAAGCAAAGTTGAAGAAATGTCACAAAAAGAGACGTATATGCATTCATTTGCAGTAGTGATTGGCTGCCATTGCGCAGATCATAGTTCATATCTGGACTGGAACAAGCGTGTTTCAAGTTTATGTGGACTTATTTCATATTCTCTTGTGTTCCGAACATGAATCAGCACTGTGTGTGCGCACATATCAGGTCTTATTCAAATTAAATACAAGCAAATAAGGACACTGATACAGCGGTATGTCTGATCATGAGCGCGACGCCACAATGCATTATTGTTATACACAGCAAACAATGACTCTTCCCACCTTTTACACTTCAAAGTTTTACACGCCCATTTCAGGAGTCTTTTTTTCAGATCTAAGGTGTGAAAGACCAATATTGAAACGGGGTTTCATGACATTTTAAGTTCCAACCATGCTCTAACACACCAGCCTACCATTTTTAAGTTATCCTGAAGACCTAGAAGGTTCAGGTGTGTTTAATTAGGGTTGGAGCTAAACCCTGAAAGATGGTAGCCCCCTAAGAGCAGAGTTGGATACCCTTAGACTATTGGGTGGAAAAGTTACTGCACTACTTCAGAAGGCCAGCAACTCTGGAGAAGCAGGTGACAAATCAGAAGAGTCTTTTCTGGTTTGGAATTAATCTAAGGATTAGGGAAACTCAGGTCAGTTAATTAATTAAAAATAATAATTTAAAAAATCTTCATTATTGTAATGAAGAGTCAGTGGAGTGAGAATCCAACTGCAGCTTTATTGACAATATACTCAGAATGATACATGGTAAAGAGACAGCTAAAGGTTAGCAGCAGGCAGCTTACAATCACAGTCCAAAGAACAGGCAATAGGTTGAGGCAGGCAGCAGAGAATCAAATGTGAGTAAACAGTCTAAGATCAAACAAAGAAATATAATCCACAAGGTAAACACTGATAAATGACCACAGTACCAAATCAAGACTTGCAGTGAGTTTACGTGTGCAGGGCTTATATGCGTGTGTGGTGCGATGCAGGTGTGTGTACAATCAGTCCCTGGTATGATGGCTTATGGGAAATGCAGTCCGGATCTAAGAAGTCAGTATTCAGGTGAAAACTCCCTCTGGTGGTGTGAGGAAGGTGGTACAGGAGCTTCACTTGTAACAGAGCCCTCACCCTGCTAGCGGCTACTGACGTGGGGATGCAGACGATGCAGGGGTCTTCCTTGTGGTCCAGTTGACATTTTTTCTAGATGCATACTAAATATATTGAGAGAGAACTGCCCCGATTTCTGTGTTTGAAGCTCTCACTCCTACAATGAACGGAGGACCTGGATCGGGATGATGGAGAATGGTTGCTGAGGTGAATCAGGTCTCAATCTCCTCAAAAGCCTGCAAGGCACTGGAGGACCATGTGATGTGAGAGGTGGTGCATTTTGTCATGGCGGTCAGTGGAGTAGAGACTGAGCTGAAGTGCTTGATGAACCGCTGATAGTAAACAGCGAAGCTGGGGAAGCGTTGCAACTCCTTTACTGTGCATAAACATCATTTATTAAACACTGAAGGACTGTTCACAAGGCCGAACAGCATAACAGAATGTTCATTGTGCCCAGTAGATGTAGAGAATGCAGTTTTCTACTCATCATCCTCTCTGATTTGAAACGGGTTATATGCAGAACACAAATCAAGCTTGGTATAGTATTTGGCCTGGTGGAGTTGTTCTAAAGTGGCAGGTACTAGTTGTAATGGGTATTGGAATTTGATGGTGATATTATTTAGGCTGTGATAGTCTATGCAGTGTCTGAGAACTCAGTCCTTCTTCTTTACGAAGAAGAACCCAGCCGAAGCAGGTGAAGTTGAGGGTCTGATGAAACCTTAAGCTAGCTCCTTTTTGATATAAGTCTTCATGGCATCAGATTCAGGCTGTGATAACAAGAAGATTCTGCCTTTAGGAGGAGTGGTACCTGGTATCAGATCGATCGTGCAGTCACTGGAATGATGAGGTGGTAATTGGGATGCTTTTTGTTTGCTGAACGCTTCAGTGGTAGCCCTGGGATTTCATATTTATGGGGTTTTTTTTCTTTGAAGGTGAATGTGTGTACTGACAGGGGAGAGATCTGAGTCATACAGAGTTTATGACAGGTTGAATAATATTGAATAATCTGACCTTCTTTCCATGAGATTTGAGGACTGTGTCTGCGTACCCATAGTAAGCCGAGGATGATGGGGTTATTTGGGGAATTGATGACAGAATTGAATTGATTTGTTATGGAGTACTCCTACTTGCACCTTTATGTCATTGTTGAGTCTAGCAAGGCATAAGTGGATATAACTTTACCAGTGATGGACATCTGTACTGGTATTCTGTAATTGCATGATGGCTGCTGGATCGCTGTGTGGCGAACTCTTCTGTAACAAAGAGTCAATGGAGTGAGGATCAATCTGCAGTTTTTTTGACAATATGATCAGCATTTTACAGGGTAAAGGGAGAGCAAAAGTTCGGGGCAGGCAGCTTACAATCACAGTCCAAAGAACAGGCAATAGATCAGGGAAGGCAGCAGAGAAACAAAGATGAGGAAACAGTCCAAGATCAAACACAGAGGGATGATACACAAGGTAAACGCTCTAGCAAATCAAGACTTCGCAAAAAGTGTATGTGTGTGCAGTGCTTACAGTGTGTATGCGTGATATCTGTATCTCAAACATCTCCATGAGCTTGTATTTCAAATGAGCCTGGGTTAAGATTATGTAATTGGTTTTCCAGAAAGAGAGAGACATTTCAGGAAGCTGTACCATTTTAATAACCAAGTATACTTCATTTTCTGTTCTGCTCTGTTTTGCACACTGTGCCTTTTTAAAGTATACTCCATTGATTGTGAGCACGGATGGATATGCTCAAAGCATGCACACTATGACTGTGCAGTCTCACTCCACATACAAGCATTCATTATCATGTGTGATATTTAATTTGTGGAGCCTTATCCTTAAACCTGACAGAATATGAAAATTCAAATGTGAAGTGGGCTTGGTGTTTTAAATGCATCGAGATTTAGTGGAGAATTTTCTAATTCCCCAGCAAACAGTACATAACACTGTTATCATGTTCTGACTTCAGCAATGCTGTCACTCCATAAATGTAGTAGGTCTAAGAATAGAGATTCTTGTAGCCAACAGAGTTGAGGGAGTGAGGTCTCCTGCAACACTGGGAGTGAACAAGAGAACATAATAAAGACTTTCAAACAACAGGAGTAATGCTAGTTCATTCCAATGCTAGCTACCATTATGTTCTGGACAAGTAATCAGTTATGCAAAACCTTATTTCATTTTAATTTTCAAACAGAATTCCCATTTCCCACTGCTCTGCCCACCCCAACTCCACCACGGACAAAACACAAGTTTGTTGTGGAGGGAAAGAACCTCACCTTCCGCTGTGGTAAGAAGATAGCAGCCAAGAAAGGCAAAATCTAGTGAGTACTTGCTTTTCTTCACTCAGCGTTATAGTTACTCTGACTGGTTTCCATACCCATGCTGATTCTGAAAAGTACAGTGCCTATAAAAATGATTTGCCCTTTAGTGGTATTCATGTTTTACTGTTCTACAACATTGAAGCACAGAGGATTTCCCTTGGTGTTTTGACACAGAAATATTCACCCTCTTAAGGTGGTCACACACCAGATGAAAAGCACAGCACAGAGCCGCACCATGGATAGGACAATGCACAGGTATCACAAACCGCACACGTTGCATTCAGTTCAAGGTAGTTAAACATATCACCAAACAGACAAAAATTCACTTCAAGAATGAACAAAGCAGTGCTGATGAGTTTGAGTTTTGGCAAACAGACAAAGAAAGTGTATGTTATATTATTCTAGTTTCCTGTATGATTCATATAGACATTATTCAAGCCACAGAAAGATGTCTTTTCCTGAAAAATGCATAATACGTGATGTTCCAGCAAGGGGTGAAGTCATTATGTGCATTAACAATAATTTGGGACAAATGTTATTTAATGGAAAAGAAATGTCTGTAAATGGCACTCTGTGGTGTGGCAGGATATTGAGCAGGATTTTGAACCGTGTCCTGAGCCATAACTGGATTCCATGGACACATGCAGAGTGAAACCACCTCTGTGTGTAAAATGATAAAAACAAAATCACTGCTTCTCAGTCGGTGTGTAACCCCCTTTAAAGTTAGTATTTTGTATTGTAAATGCAATTCCAGCTACGATTCTGTTGGCCCTCCAGGACTGCACACCCCTGGTTGATAAGGAGGTGGTCTGGCCATATTTGTATGCAAATTACTTAACCCAAACATGTCGCCTCTCATTCGGAGTAATCATTAAATTCATGCGTGGATGCACCTGTAGTTAATTTTAGGCACCTTCTTATTATTGTGAGAAGCGTTTGTGCTTGTTTAAACCAGGGCTCTATAGAGGTCCGCTGTACCAGAGTTGGATTCTTATGAAATTGGTGATTTTGGACTTTATCTTTGTAATTCTTTTAGTTCACATTTTCCAGCCCAGTTTTGGAGGCACAGCAACAGTTCACATCTTGGATGTCTCTCTTATATGCCCAATCCATTTCAGAGTCTCTACTGACAAGACCATGAGTTGAAAAAGTGAAATGTTGGTGTGCCTCCAGGACTAATTTCCTGCCAATCACTGAATTCCTCTGAGACTCAATGCTGTAAAACATACATGAGAAGAACATACATTTTTACAGGCTCTGTATGTGATGTCAATCCTTAAGATTTGAAAAATTTGTTTGGAATATGAGTGTTTTTTTTTTTTAGAGAGAACATGTTTTAAAGCATAAATTAGATTTGTGTTTGTTAGAAATGCCCTTACCTGAAGCATTCTCTCACACTGATAGTTGGTATAAAGACGGCGAGCTTCTAGACTTCTCTCATCCCGGCTACATTTCCCTGAAAGACGACCACATCACTATTGTGGCAAATGCCATCAATGAGGGCACATACACCTGCATCGTGAGGAAGAAGAACAAGGTGCTGACCACGTACTCTTGGAGGGTACGAGTGCGCTTCTGAGGACCCGAGATGCTCCTAGAGCGCAAATTATATCCAGAACATTTGCTAAGACTAGATCCACAGCAGCATCCTCTCATACTTGTTTCCTGATTGGAAGAGAAGGTTCTGACATCACTCCTCTCAGGATAGCTGTAACATTGAGGAAACCATGGGATCAGGGTTAAAATTCACCTCAGTACTGTGGAACATCACTCACTTGGGCACATATTCATGTCAGTTCATACATACACAATGCCAAATGTTTTCATATCAGGGTTTTTACTTGTCTGTGTTGTAAATACATTTCCTATTTGCAGAATAAAACAATTTATTCTGTCATTTGAAGCCTTTTATTAGTTCAGTGACATGACAACATTGAAATCCATAAAAAATGTATGAAGTTTGTGGGGAAAATACAGTGGGGTCTAAAAAGTCTGAAAACACAGGTGAAACAACTTCATTCTTAAAAATGAAACATTTAATTACAAATAATTAAACTGAACAAAGTACATACAATTCTAAATGCTATATTGTCTCTCTTATGATAAAATGACAACATAACTAGAGTTTATGAACAAAACCTGATGATTCACGAAATCCAGCATGAGATGTTCTGAAGTTGAATGAATGAGGCATTTATATAGTGATTTCTTGTGTATTGCTGTACACCCAAAGCACTATACAATTATATATCAGTTGTTCACTTTACATCATCATTTTTCTTTGCATTTAATCTTAAAACAGATTTCTTAAAAATGTCAAATGTTTCCTCACTTTTGGACTCCACTGTATGTTGTAGGATATCCGAGTGTCTGCTGACCAACATGACTCTCACTTTATTCCACTAGTGTTTTCTTTACATAGACAAAATAATCAGCTGTAAATAAAATACAGGTAGTGACCTAAAGCTTATTCTAGTTGGTGATTTCAATTCATTTCTAAACCAAAGGGGTACTCAGCCAATTTCTTATCCATTTCAACATATGCTGATATCAATATTCACCTTGTGTACAGTGCCACCCATTAGCACACTGGCTCGCATTATAGGCCCCAGAATATTTATTTGGAATCTTGTAGACATGGCAGCAATTTAAAGAGTGGAAAGGCTAGTGGAAAACAAATGGTCATGAGGGTAGACGGCGCACTCCTGAATTCCCCTTTTAAAGCTGGAAACAAATGATTAGAGACCTTATATAATGTGAAGTGGGATTTTCACTTTAGAAAAATGACTTGGAGATTTTCTCCGCTGAAGAATATTCAGGAGATTTTCTCACACAAAAGAATATTCTACTATATTGTTCCAAACCCATAGGGCACACAGTGCAGAACACAAAAGAAGGGGTTTTGAAGAATGTGATGGCTGCTCTTTAATATACTGAAAGTGAAGGGAGACTGGGTCTGTCAAGCTCTGAAATTACAAAAAATACTAAAGTTTCAAACCCAGACAAAACAAAGGTGAGACCTAAGTCTGATAATTTCTTTTAATTTAAACCTTCCTTCCTTGTGTTTCACCAAGCGCTTTGCCGGTTTTATTCAGATGAGACCTGTTCCCTTCCTCCCTCCCACCTCTCATCTGTTGTGTCATCCTTTTTCCCTCTCCCACCCAGTTCTCATCAATGGATGTGAATACTGCCACAGGCAATTTATGCTCCACTTTAACATCCTGTCTAGACAATATCTGCTTTTGTTATTCAGGCCAACGTGTACTAGTCGCTCCAATCTATCTGATGTTCTCTATACTTTTACACCTCAAAAGTAGAAAGTTACAGACCTGTCGTTTTCAACCAGGTTTCATCTATCTTTTCTAAGAATTACTATCTGGACATTAACCAGTCGCAATTTAAAAAAAGTTGCCACTCAACGGAGACTGCATTACTGTCAGTCACTGCTGATTGGATTGTGAAAGCTGATTCCAAATCATTAGTAAGATCTGTCTGCAGGTTTCAACATCATCAACCATCAGATCCTTCGGTCCACCCTCTCATCACTGGGCATCACAGGTACTCCACTTCCCTCGTTTGAACCCTATCTCACAGGTAGGTATTTTAGGGTGTACTGGAGAGCAGAAGTATCCAAAGTATATTATCTGGTCACAGGGGTTCCTCAGGGATCCGTTCTTGGACCCTTCCTTTTCTCCATATACACATCATCACTGGGACTCATTATCCAGGCTCATGGCTTCTCCTACCATTGTTATGCTGATGACACACCACTCTATCTCTCATTTCAATCAGATGATCCAACAGTAGCTACACGGATCTCAGGCTGCCTGGCGGACATATCGGCATGGATGAAAGAATATCACCAACAGCTCAACCTGGCAAAGACTGTGCTTGCCGTCTTCCTTCCAGTATGGAATGGCCAGGGCCCACCAGAGAGGACAGATTTTTCTTCCATGATGGGTTTTGGCGTCTCAGGTTTTCGTTTCCATGCAGAACGTTAAAGAACGCGACACACATCCCGGAAATCCTGTATAATTCAACCAATACGATGACGACTTCGAAACTCCTGAAGTGTTTCCAGTAATGTGTGCCATATGCACCAGACGTTCAGCCAACGGTGCGTGGGCGTGACGTCTAAAGTGGAGACTTTTCAAAGGCCACATTGCAAAGACGGCTCGATCATGCTGGTTTGCATTGCACAAAATCAGAAAGATTAGGCCCTTCGTAATGAAGCATGCTACAAAACTTTTCATCTAGACTAGTTTTTAACGATTCCAAAAGAGCCCATGTTACACCCATGTTCTGTATCTCCCTGCATCGACTACCAGTTGCGGCTCAAAGTTCAAGACATTGATGCTTGCATACAGAACAGCCACAGGCTCAGCACACACCCACTACCACTCACTATTACGAATCTACATCCCTTAGGGATAAAAGTACACTTTCAACAGACACTCCTTGTTCTGAGTCTCCAACCTGTGTGGTAGGAGGCAAAAGCAAATCACCAAATGTATATGTGAACATGATGTGCAAACTTTGTGCTCTGCATTTAACCCAAGTAAACACACACATTTGGAGCAGTGGACAGCCATTTCTGCTGCGGCCCTCAAGGGCCTATTGTGGTATTGCAGGTTGGACAGAGCGCCAGTCATTTACTCCCCCCACCTACAATCCCTGCCGGACCCGAGACTGAAACCCACAACCTTTGGGTTACAAGTCCAACTCTCTAACCATTAGGCCATAACCGGCCCTGTGAAGATGCGACACTACCAATAACACCCAGTTCTCTGGCCAGTGAGAAAGATATATCAACAGATAAAGCTCCGAGCCTCTTTTGGAGGCAGCAGAATATATAACCAATTTCTAAGCCTGCGACCAAAAACAAAATCAGATTTACCAAGTTCTGAGACTCTAGTCTAGAGAGGCAGAAGACACGGTGATGAGCAAACCTTCGCTTCAGGATATTTTCATCTGTGTATTCCAGATCAAGGACCTTCTGCACCTACTCCAGGGCCACATCTTGTGTTCCAGATGTTAGGACCCTTTGGTGCTCCAGAAGATCAGCATCCTACATGTGAAGTTTCAGAGAAGCAACAGTTTATCTGTCCACAAGATACCACAACTCTGCCATAGCAAACATCATCTCTTAACATTTTATGCACCTTATGCATTTTATTCATTTTTCACTCATGGTACTCATTCAGTGGTTGCTGAAAATCATAATGTCATCAGTGACATTAATACCCATCACTACATTATCTTGCCTCCCTGGGTGGGCGAAAGTAAAATCACTACAAACAGTTTGTGCATTCAGTGACTTTAATGCACACCTTCCAGCTAACAAGGATCTAGTATTCAGACAGACCATGGTATCAATGTTTTTAAAATGGATTTATTTTAATACTCATTTGAGGTCACTAAAATGGGTTTTCAACATCTTACTCCCAACTACAACTGCAAATGAAGAGGAAAAAATAAAAGAGGTCTGAAAATGCTGATCTGCTGCTTGTTTTTAGATTGGACAAAAGAACAAGAAAACCAAGCAAAACAAACCAACGCATTATATTTCAGATTAACACAAGGAATTAAAGCACTTGAACTTCATGGAGGTCCTCTGTGCTCGTAAAATAAAAACTGTTCCCCAGAGTCTGTGTGTCCCAGTGAGGTTCAGCGAACTGCTCTCTGATGCTTGTCCTCTAAATGAGTCTCAGCATAGTGTCACACATAAGCAAAGAAAGCCTGCTGGCCGCTGGAGCTCAGAACTTCAAGCTGAATCCTGGACCGGCTTTGGAGGCGCCCTGGTTAGCAGTGGTCAAATGGAAACCAGTTTCTTTAAGATCATCATCACCCTGAAGAGGACAACAGAAAGATGAGAATGAGAAAGAATAACCAGGAGTTTAAAGACAACAGAGACCGAACTGAAAGGAATTCAGGAACATGTGTTAAAGGCAGTAGAGTTGGTTTAGATTTCATGTTGAAAGAGTGTGTGTACCAGCTGGCTGAAGTCCTGTCCTCCCTCCGGCGGCCGTGGGCTCGTTCCTCTCTTCACCCGCTGCTGCTCGCTCTTGGCCGGCCAGGTGGGGAACATGGAGGGCTCGATGGGGAGCGGAGACTCACGGAAATACTCGTGTTTAAGTGCTTCATCAGCGCTGATCCGCTTGGCAGGGCAGTACGTCAGAAATCTGGAACAGGCAGAAAACAGACATGTAAGAAAAACTGATGTGAACGCTGCTGTCAGTCACTGCAGGAACTGTAAAAAATAAAGCACTGTCGCATTATTATAACATCAGTATTTTTTAAATTGAAGGTGTGAGGTTAAAGGGTCTAGGCATGTGTAACAGTGATCGAGTACCCATCCGTGACCGCGTTTATTGATCATGAAAACAGTTATTGTATTCCCTTATTAGTTATAGCAACACTTTGGGCAGCTCCCTGAGCTCTGATTGATTAGCTGGCCACAACATGCAGTCCGAAGTATAGATGTGAGAAGAGAGAGAAGCATGGCTTCGAGGTCACGCAGTGATGTCTGGGTTAATGTTAGCTACATGCATATCTGATTAATCTAACGTAGGAGGCATTGGGATATTAAAGGAACACTCCACTATTTTTGAAAATAGGCTCCTTTTCTAACTCCCCTCTAGTTAAACCGTTGAGTTTTTTTGTTTTCGCATCCATTCAGCCGATCTCCGGTACTGGTGGTAGCTCCTTTACCTTAGCTTAGCATAGATCATTGAATCTGATTAGACCATTAGCATCTTACTCAAAAATGACCAAAGTGTTTAAATATAATGCAACAGTGCTTTGTTTTTGCCATTTTTATTCAACAGTAGGCATACTTCAATTACAATTGTTTTAGTAGTTCATATGGCTTCGAAAACGCACAGGCAATCTACGTTAAGTTATCTGGACCCGTATTCACAACACATCTTAAGGCTAAAAGTAGCTCATAACTCACCAATTTAAGAGAAAATCTTACCAATAATGGGTGTGTCAGTCCTAAATTTAGGGCTCCGACAGTGTATTTAACAGTGTTGAAGCACTAAAACCATCTCGTGAATCTGTGAAAGGTTAGGAGTCCTCTCCTAAAATAACTCTGAATAGAAACGTTTGATGATGATGATCTTTTAAACCACTATCCCCTTTGGTTTCGGAGGTTATCCCATCTTTGATTAGATCCTTGTTCTCATTAAACAGTTGGGTAAGAAGTGACACAGTTTGGTTTTCTTCTGTTAGTCTTACTGTCAGCCATGATTACTCTACTCTGTTCATTAAAAGGCTGTTTATATTCATATTCACTAATTGTTCAGGAGAAGAACACATGTAAGAGCCTGACAATTATCTGAACAGATACTTTCATTAGTGACTCTTTACTTGCCTTTTAAAATCTGGATTTGATTGTGGCAATTAACATTTTTATTTATAAACCTTTTTTTCGAATTTGGCAACATAAAATTACTCTCTACAATATTTCTATGAATAAATTACAAATAATGCTGACATCATCCATAGCAATGAGGTTTTACTGACCTTTCTGTACATGGACAGTAGACCGTACACACAGCTTCAGTGGAGGGACTGAGAGCTCTCGGACTAAATCTAAAATATCTTAAACTGTGTTCAGAAGATGAACGGAGGTCTCACGGGTTTGGAACGACATGAGGGTGAGTTATTAATGAAATGATTTTCATTTTTGGGTGAACTAACCCTTTAAGCCTGTGTTATACTTTCCACGTCCGCTAGGGACCGCTGTGTTAAGCGTGACGTAAAAATCATCACCAGTGTGTGCTCGGCTTCAAAAGCACCATTGCACATGTGCAGGCTGTGTGAAGAAGCCTGCTGCTAGTCGAACCTGTACAGTCGTGGCCAAAAGTTTTGAGCATTACATAAATATTGGAAATTGGAAAAGTTGCTGCTTAAGTTTTTATAATAGCAATTTGGATATACTCCAGAATGTTATGAAGAGTGATCAGATGAATTGTATAGTCCTTCTTTGCCATGAAAATTAACTTAATCCCAAAAAAACCTTTCCATTGCATTTCATTGCTGTCATTAAAGGACCTTCTAAGGCCTAGTCCACACGGACACGGGTATTTTTATAACCGGAGTTTTTCCTCCTGCGTTTAAAAAAAAAAATCCCTTCAACATGAAAACCCAAAAACGTGCTATCAAGCGGTGTCAAGAGCATGCCACACCAGCAGGCGGCGATATAACCCAAATTGTAAAGTCACCTTGGCCAATCAGAAGCAGTAAGCAGCGCACAATCTGACGTCAAACACAGCGGATAACGGCGCACACTCTGACGTCGCAAGGCAAAAACCCCGGTTATACTGTCCACACGACAACACTGCAACCGGCGTTTCTGAAAATGCTCACCCTGGCCGTAGTTTTCAAAAATGTTCGGTTTCGGTGCCCTGAAACTGCGTTTTCGTTTGGACGAAAGGCCGAACCGCGTGAAAAAAGTCACGTTTATAAAAATACCCGTGTCTGTGTGGACAGGGCCTAAGATCATTTCAGTAATCGTCTTGTTAACTCAGGTGAGAATGTTGACGAGCACAAGGCTGGAGATCATTATGTCAGGCTGATTGGGTTAGAATGGCAGACTTGACATGTTAAAAGGAGGGTGATGCTTGAAATCATTGTTCTTCCATTGTTAACCATGGTGACCTGCAAAGAAATGCGTGCAGCCATCATTGCGTTGCATAAAAATGGCTTCACAGGCAAGGATATTGTGGCTACTAAGATTGCACCTAAATCAACCATTTATAGGATCATCAAGAACTTCAAGGAAAGAGGTTCAATTCTTGTAAAGAAGGCTTCAGGGCATCCAAGAAAGTCCAGCAAGCTCCAGGATGGTCTCCTAAAGAGGATTGAGCTGCGGGATTGGAGTGCCACCAGTGCAGAGCTTGCTCAGGAATGGCAGCAGGCAGGTGTGAGCGCATCTGCACGCACAGTGAGGCGAAGACTTTTGGAAGATGGCCTGGTGTCAAGAAGGGCAGCAAAGAAGCCACTTCTCTCCAAAAAAAACATCAGGGACAGATTGATCTTCTGCAGAAAATATAGTGAATGGACTGCTGAGGACTGGGGAAAAGTCATATTCTCCGATGAAGCCCCTTTCCGATTGTTTGGGGCATCTGGAAAAAGGCTTGTCCGGAGAAGAAAAGGTGAGCGCTACCATCAGTCCTGTGTCATGCCAACAGTAAAGCATCCCGACACCATTCATGTGTGGGGTTGCTTCTCATCCAAGGGAGTGGGCTCACTCGCAATTCTGCCCAAAAACACAGCCATGAATAAAGAATGGTACCAAAACACCCTCCAACAGCAACTTCTTTTAACAATCCAACAACAGTTTGGTGAAGAACAATGCATTTTCCAGCACGATGGAGCACCGTGCCATAAGGCAAAAGTGATAACTAAGTGGCTCGGGGACCAGAATGTTGAAATTTTGGGTCCATGGCCTGGAAACTCCCCAGATCTTAATCCCATTGAGAACTTGTGGTCAATCCTCAAGAGGCGGGTGGACAAACAAAAACCCACTAATTCTGACAAACTCCAAGAAGTGATTATGAAAGAATCGGTTGCTATCAGTCAGGATTTGGCCCAGAAGTTGATTGAGAGCAAGCAGTTTAGCAGCAAACTTTTTGAAAACTAATATTTATGTAATTCTCAAAACTTTTGGCCACGACTGTACGATCCGTCAATAAAACAATATAAAGACAGATGTGCAATAATTCTGGGCAACTGTTTGTTCATGTTCAGATCTTCAGATATTATCATTATCTCCTTTACAGCAATGTCCTCATGCAAACGCTGCTTGATCTGTGCAGATATCTCTCCTGATTCAGTCCAGACCACTTTTTCACTGGAGGAAGAGTTATTATGGATTATAGACTTCAGCTTTTGTCTTCTCCAGATGTTAACTGATGGATGATGATGTGATTATGATGATGTTTTTATCGGCTTTTTGGACTCTCTTTCTGACGGCACCAATTCACTGCAGAGCATCCATTGATGAGACACTGATGCAATGCTACATTTCTAAAAAATCTGAGTTTTAAAAGTCTTTCCTCTTTCTACTCCTCTCTGTGTCCCATTTCCTCCACTGCGCTCTCATATGAATGTGGTATTTGCAGCCAGGCTGTGATGAGGCTTTCAGACGGGACGTGACCTTTCAGGGCCGTCTGTGCGCATTAGCATCCCTTACATCAGGGCCTCTTAAACTTTGGAAACAAGAACCCCTTAAGAGATTTCAACTGAAGCCAGAAACATCTGAAAATGAACCAACATCTCGTAGCGACGTTCAAATCGATGGCTGTTTATTTCCAAATGAATGATTCACGTTCAGTTACACTGCTGCTGATGTTCCACAGGCGCAATGACAAGGTTTGTGAATATCCTGAAATGCTTCAGGTTTCCAGAACAAAAGTTAAATGTGTCCATCCAACCAACTGCAGTTCAAAAAATAATTAAACTATTTTATTTATATTTTACATAATACCATTATATAAAAGTCCTGTGTCCCTTATTTGGTCATAAAAAGACACGTGGACACAGGGACACATTTACTGGTACTTCACAGCACAATCACATTTATAAGGCATCAGTGTTCGGAGCCTTTTGTTTTTAACTCCAGTGTTTCATAATGTGAAGCAGCTGTTTCTGCACTGATGCAGCACTTCAGAAAAACAATGGCTTTCAGTCGGTGAATAATAATGTGTTTCAGGCCAGTTAACAGGACGGCCACGTGTTGCTCAACAGCCACTCAGCGCTTTAATACCTCGCAAGGGTTTGATTTCTTACTTGTTCATGAGGTCAAAGCCCTGGTCGGACAGCAGCGCCCCAAAGCGCTTGCGCAGGTTATTGTAAGGATATTCTGTGAAAGTCATCTTCTTCACCGCAGGCAGCTCGCTGTATCCCGGCCAAATCTTCTCACTGGGAGAGCCCAAGTCCTAAACACACACACACACACACACACAGGTAGAGAGACTGTGAACGTAAAAATCAAAAACAAGGTCTAAGGTCATGTCATGTACTCCAGTTTGGTGTTTGCAGCTATAATGGAATGGATACATGGACAATGCTGCTCCATAGACTATGGAAAGATCTGTAAATGAGTGATACACTTCCTTCAGATGAACAAAAAAAAAAGGTTTATTTGACTCTTCAGACATTCAAGATGTGATGAAGCATACCTTAAAAACTTTGTTGATTTGATCGATCTCTGATTTGCCAGGGAATAAAGGTTTCTGTGTGAGAAGTTCTCCAAATATACAGCCGACCGACCACATGTCCACCGCTGTGGAGTATTCCTGAGAGGAGCAAACACAAGCGTGACTCAAACAAGCTGACAAGACTGCAAAACCTCAAGATCAACCGTCCACCATTATCACCAGTCCTACATCACATTTAGTCATTTAGCAGACGCTTTTATCCAAAGCCACGATAAAAAAAATATTAGCTCGATAATATTTTTGGCCACGATAATTTCTTTACATTTTTATTTAAAAAATGTAACATGTCATGATGTGGGGTTAGTGTGGAGCAGATGTCCTGGGAATAAAGAGAGAACGTCTCACTAGAGTGGCCAGCTTTGGGAGGCGCCTTTCATTTGCTTGTGGATGTTTGCGTCTCAAGTGAGATTGCATTGTACTTGCACTACTGCTTTACTTTAATACCGCGTAGCATATTTTGCAAGTAACTTCATTGCCCTATCTGTCGAAATGGGCCTACTTTTCGCTCGCTTCATTTGGCTTGCTCAGCTAAACATGTCTGTAGGCGTGTGGTTGCGTGTCAACGCGTGCAGTGAGTTACACACACACACACACACACACACAGCGCTCGTGCAGTTGCGCTCCAGAGTCGTCTGTCGTTAAGCATCCATCAGCTGCGATCACCGTTACAACAAGGAGATTTCAGTAATGGATTTCCACCACCGAAAAACCCTTGCTGTAACTCTGCTACAAGATTTATTTTCAAAGAAAAGTTTAAAAAAACTCTTTTTGGGTGCACCCAAAAAAAACGAGCGCGTCTCTTCCATTATGAGCGTGCATACCGCATTTGAAATAACGAACTTGAGCACAAAAAAAAAACGTGATATGTGAATTTCATCGGTCAAAGTGTTTACTTTCGGCTAACGGTTAAACGGTCAATAGGAGCATCCCTAATTGGCATATAAACATAATATAGCATACAAAATTAACAAATATTAAGCCACACAAAGTCAACATGTTGGTATTTCTTGCTCTGAATATGCCATAAAATAAAATAAGTTAAAAAGGAGTACTGTATTTTTCGGACTATAAGTTGCACCTGAGTATAAGTCGCATCAGTCCAAAAATACGTCATGATGAGGAGAAAAAACATATGAGTCGCACCGGACTATAAGTCGCATTTATTTAGAACCAAGCACCAAGAGAAAACATTACCGTCTCCAGCCGCGAGAGGGCGCTATATGTCTTCAGTGTAGACTACAGGAGCAGTGAGCAGCATAGAGCGCCCTCTCACTGCTGGAGACGGTAATGTTTTCTCTTGGTTCATGTCAAATGAATTTTGATAAATAAGTCGCACCTGACTATAAGTCGCAGGACCAGCCAAACTATGAAAAAAAGTGCGACATATAGTCCGGAAAATACGGTACATGCGTCATTATGCCATTATCATTATGTTAGTTGAAACTGGTCTTAGAACATCAATATTATCGTTTATCGCGATAATTTCTTGGACAATTTATCGTCCAGCAATATTTGTTATCGTGACAGGCCTACTTATACTCTCTTCACAACTCTGTATACACTGGATTGATTTTTAAAACTTTATTGTACTTGAATGTGCACCAAACATACATTTCTATAGGAATATACAAGTATCAGATCGGGACGCTGTATCAGCAGATACTTAATATTCAATTACTTGGCTTGGGGACACAAAAACCCTGATTGGGACACCCCTAGTTTTTGTTAAAAACTAGAACATGAAATATTTGCTACCTGCAGTAAGGGTGTGAAATAATGATGACAAAAATTATCCCTATATTTTCTGAAATTTAGTTGATAATGATAATAAGAATTTTTCCGAGCGTGTTATTGTGCTGGTAATTTAACAGGATGGCTGTGGACAGATGACTTGGCTATTCTTCATACTCAGGGTGGTGATTTGTTTGCAGGAGCATCAGAAATTAACTCTTACAATAAGTTTAAACTGATTTTTACTTTTTATCAGCATTTGAACATTTATAAGGCCAAGAGTCAGATGATATATCGCACAGCTCTTATCCGTCCACAAATGAACACTTCTTCAGAATGATGATTTGTGAGTGTCTGAAGACTGGCTCCAGTGCGGTCCACTGACCTTTGCCCCCAGCAGCAGATCAGGTGAGCGGTACCACAGCGTGACCACCACAGGTGTGTAGGGCTTGAGCGGAGAGCCGTACTCTCGAGCCAAACCAAAGTCTCCAATCTACAAAACACAGTCACATCTCAGTTAAGATCCCAATTCCCACATCATTAAAGAACACTACTAGTAGAGCAATACATAGAACCCTGCACAGCTGATTATATGAACAAGCTGCTGTGTCCAGTGTGGGGGGAATGCAAGTGATGTAATCAGATTCATTTTTTAAAGTAATGCATTACTTTTGAATTTGGAAGGAAATATCTATAGAGGAACTATAGAGGACTGTTTCTATAGTGAGTGAGTATGTTCAAACTTTGCAAGGACAGTCTGGTGCTTCTGACTCACAGTCTGTAAGTATGTTTTCATATTTAAAGTCTTTGCCACTGATGATTCAAAGTGAGTTTTGAGCAGCGTAGAGTAGAGCTTGTTGTTTCTCCGATCACAAATGCAGACATGTTTTTAAGCAGCACGATACACATCGCTTAAAAACACAGTAGAAGTCATTATAATCAGTAATTATGTCCCCACTGGATGCTACAAATGCCTTGTTTGTAATGGGTTTTATTGTTTTATCTGGTCGCACCAGGACACACATCATCACAGTTTGTTAAGGAGTGTAACCCACTTGAGGTATTTGGCCAATCACAACGCACTGGATAGCTGGCCAATCAGAGCACACCTCGCTTTTCAGAACGATAAGGATTGTAAAAATTGATGCGTTTCAGAAAGGTGGGGCATAGAAGAGCAACAATGTACAGTATGTGGAAAATGTGTTTTTGAACCTTAAACCACATTAACATTTCATTACACCAAATACACAAAATAATGTTCTTTTTAGAAACGTCATATAACCCCTTTAAAAAGTAACTCAAAAGTTACGTAACGCATTACTTTCCATAAAAAGTAAAGTAATTATTAGGGCTGTTGACCCATTAAAATATTTAATCGCAATCTATTTGCACATTTTTAACTGTTCTAAATGTACCTTAAATTAACACTTTTCAAGTTTTTAAATCTCTACTCAACATGGGCATGGATGAATATGGATGCTTTTCGCAAATGTATGTTTATTATTAGTGAAACCATACTAATACATAGAGCATGAAGACTAGACATGTTTAAAAATGTCAGATTTTTTTCAATAACTTGTTCATGTCTATTAGACCCATGAAAAAAGAATTGGGAAAGGTTCCCATTACTTCTCTTTTATATGTACTGAGCAATTTACTTACTATGCCTGTTTATATTTTTGCAGGACGGGTTAGCTCACGTCTTCTGAACATTCAAAATGTACATTTACTATTACATTTGTTTGCCTCTCTCAGCCCACATACTGTATTTTGATGCAGCTAAATTCCCAATAAAATATGATACATTGATACCTTTTATTGTTTCTGTTGTCAGACAACAGAATGATTATGAAATAGTGACTGAAACGCAACCCATTAAGACTTCATAACCAGCTCTTTTTGTTTGGAAAAAGAAGAAAGAAAAAACACTAATGGGGTGTGCAAAGTCACTAAGTCTTCATCTAGCACTGTGCATCTCCAACTATGGGCTAGGACACGGCTCAAACAGAAAATGCTTTACTTTGCATTATTTTGAGTAACTTTCCCCAACACTGGTGATGTGTAACTGGAGAATTCTGCAGATGACCCCTGACCTTCAGAATGCCTTTGTGGCTCAGCAGCAGGTTGGAGGTCTTCAGGTCACGGTGGAGGATCCAGTTATCATGGAGATGACGGACGCCTCTCAGCAGCTGGATCATCAGTGTCTTGACTTCACCTGTGCAGGACACAGAAGAGATGTGAGACAAGCGCCTCATCGTGGCAAGAATTAATCATTCAGTGTGCTTTAGTGCGGTCAGGGTCGTACCGGGCAGGAAGGGCTGTTTCATGGTCTCCATTAGACTCTTCAGATCATGCTCCACATAATTCATCACAATGTAGATTTTATCCATATTACTTCCCACAACGATCTCCTACAGCAAGCAGAGAGCACACGCAGGAGATCCAACACACACCATTAATGGAAACCATTAAAAATCCTGTTCATTACAACATCTAAAACAATCAGGGTTAAATCTGTATAAGCTATTAAACCCATCAAAAGTCAAATCTGCATTGTCAGGGTTTCAGCAGGTTTGATGAATTTAAGATTTTAAGATCAAATAAAGAAAATGCATGGAATAAACTGAAGGGAATACAAGAATCAGTAAGGTCTCTAAATGTAAATGTCTTGTATTAGCAATGAAAGCGCAACTTACAACAGATCTCCATTAGGGCTGGGCGATATATCGAATATTAGCGATAATATCGGAATAATTTTGACGACGATGTACAATTTGAATATATCGGGAATATCGAATATTTCAAATTCAAGCATACTTTCCCAAAAGAACGCGCCGAATGTCCAAAAAAGGAACCTGTAACTGCTGACTGCTCTACGCCCCTCTACTACGAGAGCTGTAATGATAGCGGTTGCCAGATAACAAGAGTTTAAATCTCCCAATCAGAGCTCCACTGTTACAAGGATACATTTTCTGCCCGGTGTTTGCTTATTTTAAGCAATCTGGCAACCATGCGCACGTGCTCACTCCTCATTGCGGAAGAGCCGCTGACGATAATCTGAAAACATTAACAAGCTGGAATTGAGCGATCTAATGAAAGCGTCGTTCAGCCGGTCTGTGTTCTGTCGTGAGATCTCAACTGTATTGTTTGCATTTGTGATCGCAAAATAAATGCACTTACTCGACCGCTGATGTTTGAATAGAGAAACATAGGCTATGGCCATTTGGAATTACTATTGGGGAATTTCACTGATATGTTTACCAGTTTCCATAATATAGACAGAGAAAATGCAAAAGTCTTTGGTATTCATTTATATATATTTATATATAAGAAATAGCTATGTGCTTCAGCAACTAGCTCCCCATCTAAGAGGGTTTTTAGTGTCAGTAGGAACATAGTTTCATGCCACAGAGCTTCTCTTAAAACCACAGACAGTTGACAGACTTGTGTTCTTAGCTTAAAAACTTTAAAAAAAAAATTAAAATAAAATACTTATCCCAGTTGCATAGTTTAAATTGTGAATTGCATGCACTAAAAAGTTGACAGAATGCACTTTCTGTAACTGTTACTTAATTTGCACTGCTTCAGTTACATATAGGCCTACATGTATTCATTTAATAAAAAGCAGTAAGTGCTCTCTTGGTCTAGATTTTTTAACTGATTAAATTAGCTGTTTAATCTAAATAGTTTTTTTGTTGTTTTTTTTTAATGGGCAAAAGAAAATCATGTTTTTTTTTTATTATTTAAATGCAAATGCAAACATATCGAGATATATATCGAATATCGTAAAAATTGACAATATCGAGATATCTTTTTTTTTTGTATATCGCCCAGCCCTAATCTCCATTACCTTTAACTAATTAAAAATCTATTATTGCACATTGTATGCAGTGCAAATTAAATAAATCATGATACATTTACTTGAGAAGCAAAAGGACACATCTTGTTTTCTGAGAAACTGATCAAACTGTTTTATGATTAAACAAGAATAAATATCTGCCAATGATTTTCAGAAAAATTTACTTAATTCAAAAGGAAATTTTCATAATACCCCACTAACAGACACTTGTTGTCGTTTAAACCATAAACCCTCTATTTTCACTTCATTCAATTTTTGAAATAATCATGCTTGCAATACATGCAACATTTAATGCCCTGAGTTTATGAATTTCAGACTTTTCAGCTTTGTTCAAGGCCTTAAACTGTGGAAGGGTGAATTAAACCCTGACCAGAGATACTTGTACACCGCTGTGTGTTAACAGAGTGTTTTCTGACCCGGACGGTGACGATGTTGGGGTGCTGGGCCTTCAGGATGGTGTTGATCTCTCTGAGGGAGGTGATGGGAAAGCCCTCCTTCTCCTTCTCCATCTTCAGTCGCTTCAGGGCCACGATTTCATCCGTCTTCTTGTCTTTGGCTCTGTAGACGACACCGTAAGTGCCTTCTTCAATGCGGTTCAAGCACTGGAACTCCTCCACGCTCCGGCAGCCCTACACACAGAGGGACATCAGGTCACGTGTGTGTGTGTGTGTGTGTGTGTGTGTGTGTGTGTGTGTGTTCACATGTTGAGATGAGGAAACGCCTCCCCGCTTGTATTTGAAAAGGCCAAGCATCTAATCTTGTAATGACATGGCAATGATAAGCCTTTGATGTTCCAAGCTATCAGAACCGAACTGAAAACAGTGTGGTTAAAACAGAGGTACGTAACGAACCGTGGACTAACCCTAACCGTTGCATCCCTAGCGAGCAGACAGGTGTGAGTGTACCTGTAGAGCCGGCAGGTATTTGGGCAGCTCTTTCTTCAGCTCTACGGGTGAGATGGGTGGTGATTCGGGGATGAAGTTGTCTTCTGGAGTGGCTGAATGAGAGGGAGACTGTGGGGTGACGTCTCCGGCCTCCTCGGCTGCCTCTTCTTCCTCCTCTTCCTCAACACTCACCTCCGAGTCATGATCAAACCGGGACTCTGGAACTGTCAGCACAACACCACACACAGCACAACCAGACTAATGTGAAAGATATCTGACAACACTAAAAAAGCGCTGCTGATGAAATGCTTACTGGGAGGAATGTGGTTTCCATTTTCTCGGTCCTCTTCTTCCTCCTCTGACTGTTCTTCATCACTCATTGCACCTAAACAAGACAAAACACGAACACTCAACATTGCAAAAAAAAAAAAGCATAAAATCTCACAATGCAATGTGAGCAGATCTAAAGGTAATTTCGCGATTTACATTTCACTTTAACCACAACAGCTCTAACATATTCAGTTTAATTGTGCATTTAAATGGCCCATATCTTGAATTTGGGGTAGGTGTGTGCAAGATTTAAAATGTCCTTTTGACAGGGTTTGTGCAGGATTTTTTAAAGCTATGCAAATAAAATGAATACCATATGAGCGGGGTATATGGCAATGTCTACAGCACCATATTAAACCGTACAATTACTGTAAAAGGCATAATGTAAAGTTCAGATAAGATTTTCCAAAAAAAAAGTTTTGTAAAATGATAAACTTAAAATTTCAGTCTTTAAACCATTGTTAAGAAAAAGTATTAAGCAATGAGTCAAAAGTATTATATTTCAACAATTATTATCAATAAATTATATCAATTATATAAATGACAAATTAGTGGAAAAAAATGATATCTATAAAATTTCTGGGATTTTATCAATAACGATAATTAGACAATATTTGCTGAGAGTTGTGCTGATTATTTCAAGGACTACCTTAGATAGCTGACTCCTAAAATTTTGGTTATTCTTCATATTCTGTGTGGTCAGTTCACAGCAGTAACAGAAATGAATAATTTACATTTAAAAAAAATATATAAAAGTGTGCACAATTTTTTTTGCATTTGGGTTGTTATCAAGCAAATTAAATCAGTATCAAGAAAATGTATCTTTGCAATGCAGTGGAAACACAGAAGCTGAATAAGAAGTGTAGTCTAGATGCATTTACACAGTGTTTAATGCAGCTCGGAGGGACTATAAATACTTGAACCTGCAATTACAAATGCATAAATACTGTTTTGATATTTTAAACATAAACAGGGGATATACAGAACTTCTTAAGTTAAATTTAATACTTTTTACTACCTTTTTAATACCTTCAAAATATTTTTAATACAAGCGTGACTTCAAGCTGCAACTGTAGTGGCGTAAATTAAATATCTTTCCAAATGTAATAACATATTGCATCACAATGTAACGAGGTCATTATAATTTAACATCAACACTGGACTCAAAAACTGCCCACAGAGATAATAGAAATAAAGTCAGAAGAGGAAGGAGACATCTTCTTCATAGATCATTAGTCAGTAAGTCTGATGTGTGAGCAATCTAAAAAAGAGGAGGCCGTGAAGCACAGGTGTTATTAAAATAAATTAAGCTGATACATTTAAGTAAAGCAGAGGGATTAATCAAGATGTCACAATGGTCCTTCTCCATAGTTATGGTTGATGTGAAATCAACTTGATGGTGAAATTGTGATGAAACGATGGGTTTGCTGGAATCACGAGCAGTTCTGTCTTGGCAAGGTTGAGTTGAAGGTGATGGTCCATCATCCAGGAAGAAATGTCTGTTAGACAAGCTGAGATGCGAATAGCTACCGTCGGATCATCAGGATGGAATGAGAGGTAGAGTTGAGTGTCATCAGCATAGCAGTGGTATGAAAAGCCATGTTTCTGAATGACAGAACCTAATAATGCCATGTAGACAGAGAAGAGAAGTGGTCCAAGAACTGAGCCCTGAGGCACCCCAGTAGTTAGATGTTGAGACTTGTACACCTCACCTCTCCAAGATACTTTGAAGGACCGATCTGAGATGCCCTTTGACAATAGGGTTGACAAGAGGATCTGGTGGTTAACTGTGTGGACAGGTTTTTTATATTTTATTATAGAATTTGTGCCCTTTTTGGCTGAAGCACCTCTTAATTGCAGACCCTGATTTGAATGGATAACCAATAAATATACACAACTGGTTATAAAAAGAAGGAAATACATTAGTCAAATCAGCTACCTTCAGCTGAAATAATGCCAAACAATGGTTATCAAATATTATTCCCAACAGTACAGCTAACCGGAAGTCTCATGTTTCTACCTGCTGGACAGACTACAACTTATGATGCAGTGTCATAAACCTACCTGTTTTTGATTGCTTAGTCCAGAGGAGAAACCATACTGAGAACTGTTATTGAACTGAAAACACGAACTGTCTGGAGCTGAAGTTTGACACTACTGTCTTGTTAGAGCTGCTTTACAGCAGAATTTGATAAGGCTTGCATTATTTATTTTCTGTTTATATCTGTGAAGCTGCTTGGACACTATAAAGCACTAGAGAAATAATAGATAATAGAGCATAACACTGATTATTCAATGTTCAGAAGCCTTTTCTTTATCGAACCAGGAGACCAGCCAGATATTTGATGGCTTGGTAATATGCTATGGGACTGTTTTTGGTTGTACAAAACCACAGAGACAAACAGACTGACCTATAGCAGAAGTGTGTGTGTCTGTGTGTTTACTAACCTTCGCTGTGTTCTGACCCCACAGAGTCTGATCCTGACTCGCCCTCTTCCTCTCCCTCACTCTGACTGCTGGACTCTTCTTCATTCTCTTCACCTTCCTCTTCCTCAGACCCAGAGCCTGGCAAAACAAACAGAGTCAACCTGCATCTCTCTCACATGCATACAGAGAGAGCGAGAGAGAGAGCGAGGGAGAGCGAGAGAGAGAGCGAGAGAGAGAGAGGGAGAGCGAGAGAGAGAGAGAGAGGGAGAGAGAGAGAGAGCGAGAGAGCGAGGGAGAGAGAGAGAGCGCGAGAGAGAGAGAGAGAGAGAGAGAGAGGGAGTGAGAGAGGGAGTGAGAGAGAGCGAGAGAGGGAGAGAGGGAGAGCGAGAGAGAGAGAGAGAGGGAGAGCGAGAGAAAGAGAGAGAGAGGGAGAGAGAGAGAGCGCGAGAGAGGGAGAGAGAGAGAGCGCGAGGGAGAGAGAGAGAGAGAGGGAGCGAGAGAGAGCGAGAGAGGGAGAGAGAGAGAGAGCGAGAGAGGGAGAGAGAGAGAGCGAGAGAGGGAGAGAGAGAGAGCGAGAGAGGGAGAGAGAGAGACAAGGAGACAAGTCACACTTGAGTTGAGCTCCAGATAAATTGCAAGAAAAATAAGATTTATTTGCTAACAAGCTAATGAAAAAAGAGGATTCAACATACAACAACATCTAAACAAAGATTTTGTTGAATCTGGACAGTTTTTTTTTACACTGTCACACCTGAATTTGAGGAAAAGTTCAAGAGAAGCTGATCACAGGATAACCTCTGCAGAAGAGGATACTCATGTTGGAAAAGGATAACATCAAGCTAAACAACAACAACAACAACAACAACAGCCACTATAAGAAAACTTGCAGGATAAGACAGGTAAAAACATTTTGAATAGACAGTGCTATTTATCTCTGTTTGGACTTTTGCTTGATTCCTGTTTGAAAGAACAGCACAGAAAAAACATTCTTGGACATTTTGGACACAACTGGAATTTTAAAGAAATCAGTGAAAGTCATATTTTCCCCATTTTTGGCTTATTTACTCATTTTTACCAGTTGTATATCTCCACTGGGGGATGATAAACAAAATCAATTCAAAACAGTGGCAGTTATTTCAGTTGATTGTTTACATTCCAAATCAATGATGGCCAACGCATCATCCTGGCCACGCCCCTTCATCTACCCTCAGAAGAGCTCTGAGGCCTCCAGGCTGATGCTCAGACACAAGCAGATGAAGGAGATGCCCGACACACTGTTTGCGGATCTACAAGAACACAGTGCCATGAACAACCTGCTCTTTCACACCGAACACAGCCCTTTATGGCACACTGCCTTCTGTCAACATTTCACCTTTACCAAGAAAAGAGGCATCTGTAAAGGCAGACAGATCTTAGCATTTGAAGATGCTGAAAAAAATGATGAAACAAGATTTTTGACCCTGAACTTGTATCAAAATGGCACTGTCATGGCCCAGGGATCAGAGTCTGCTCTCAAGATCTTCATTAAAGATTTTGAATTAATAAAAAACCTGGCACTGTCTGATGAAGTGGACAAGAATATGAACATTGTTCCCTCTCCTGAAAAATCAGTTCTAAAGACGACAGTGACTTCAGCAACTACCATTCCATCTCCAATGTCAAGAATGAAAGACAACTTTTCACTTCTGGAAGTAGAAGTCGTGGAGATAAAAGAATTAATACTATCCCACCTGAAAGACAACAACATGGAACAAGTGACAATTGACATAAAGAACTTAAAACAAGAAGTTGAATCTCTGCAGAGACACAGAGAAGAAATGACAGAAGAACTTCAGAAAACCAAAGATGAACTAAGGGAAGTAAAATCAACTTTAGGAAGAAAACTAACGGAAGTTAGAAAAGAAATGCAGGAGGAGTTATCGGCCTTGAAGTCAGTACTCCACACCAAAGATAAACTCATCACAGATCTGAAAGAAAGACTCAACTCTGTTTCAGCACCTAAAGAGTCTTCTGCCAAACCCTTGACTCGTCCAGAGATGCTCATGGAAAACCCTCAACCTGAACAGCAGCGCGTGGAAGAAGAACCTCACTACTCGACTGATCCTGCACCCCAGATCCACAGCTCCTCTGCACAGGACCCAGGAGAAACACATGCTCTTATCCTGACGGACTCTAACGGGAAATATGTCAATGAGAGACTTCTGCTACCAAACATGAGAGCCAAGAAAATCTGGTGCCCAAACACAAGAAGTGCTTTTCAGATCCTGTCTGAGAGTAAACATGAAAACTACAAGCACATCGTAATCCACACAGGGACGAATGATTTAAGGGCCATGAAGGGCCGTGTGGCTCCTATGATGAGAGAGATGGTGATCAGAGCCACACAACGCTTCCCAGAGGCTAGAGTAACTCTGTCCACACTGCTGCCACGCACCGATGTGCCTTTCCACGTCATCCACGGGAATAATGTGGAACTCTCCAGAAGCTGCGCACTCATTCCTAATGTTCATCTCGCCCATCACAAAGACATACAGCCTCATCATATGTATGACCACATACATCTCAATAAGCAAGGAGTGAAAGTCTTCGCCAGAGTGCTGAAAAGCACAGCCCTTGGAAACACAGCAAGAAACAACAGAAACTCCGATAACAGGCGAAGCCCTCGTCCTCCAGCAGAGCCCAGAAGGACCACCGGACCTCCATCCCAACACAAGAGCTACGCAGCGGCCGCTCAACAACCACAGAACCCTGCAGCCGCTGAACTCAACCAGATCCGACATCTGCTGAACGTCATCTGCTCCAGGCTGAGGACATAACCTGCATAGCACACACACACACACACACACACACACACACACACACACCTATTCATGAAATCATTTAAAATCAGTTGTTGGAATATACAAGGTCTGCACTCTTCTACTTTTGGTAATAAGACTGCAGACCAAGACTTACTCAGCAGTGTAACAGACATGGACATCTGTATCTTTCATGAGACGTGGTGTCGTAGTAATGAGACCTTACATTGTCCAATAGGATACAAGGAAATTATGGTTCCTTCATCAAAAAATTCTAAAATTAAATGTGGCCGAGACTCAGGTGGAATACTCATATGGCACAAAGACGATTTAAAGCATTCGATTAAAGTTGCTAAAAGTGGAAAATCATCCATTTGGCTTGAAGTGAAATCCGTCATATATCAGTCTAATCTTTATCTCTGTGCAATCTATATTCCACCTCATGACTCTCCCTATTACGAAGAGCAAAGCTTCCCAACATCACAGACATCTTACACTTTCAGTCCAGAGGAAACATCCTCATCTGCGGAGACTTAAACGCCAGAACAGGGCGAGAAATTGATTATGTAAATATTGTAGATAATGACCACATCCCCAATGACACCACGTTTCATCCCTCATCTAATATCACACCGAGAAACAGCTATGATACTTCAGTGAACATTAGTGGAAAACAAATGTTGAAACTCTGTAAAGGTTTAGGATTATACATCATGAACGGCAGAACTCGTGGAGATACATTAGGTAGATTCACTTACTGCTCCAGATTAGGAGCCAGTGTGGTTGATTATTCAATAACAGATATTGATCAAAGTTTTATCAATGCCTTCACAGTCAGACCTCAGCTCCCGATGTCCGATCACTGCCAAACTGTGCTTTATCTGAAAGCCCCATGTCAAATAAACCAAAACTGCTCCACCTGAAGCTGAAAAACTGTTTCCTCTGAAACAGAAACTCAAGTGGAATCAATCCAACTCAGAACAATTCAAAGAAAATATGAACAATCCGACTATATTAAAAATGCTAGATGACTTTATGTCCACTGATTTCACTTTAGATATTAATGGAATAAATTTAGCAACAAAAAACTTAAATAACATATTCGTAACATTGATAACTCTATCTAATATTAAACAGCAAACCAAACATAGAACCAATGGACAGAGAAAGAGAAAGGATGTCTGGTTTGATGATGAATGTGCCGGTCTCAGAAAAGAACTCAGGAGACTTTCCAATAAAAAGCACAAAGATCCGTCCAGCCAGACATTACGGCTTTCTTACTCAGACTGTCTGCAAAAGTACAAAACACTGCTGTGGAAAAAAAGAGAAAAATATTTTCAAACTAAAATTGAAGAAATTGACGATTCAATAGATCAAAACACTTTCTGGAACCTATATAAAAAACTCCAAAAACCCAAATTAGAGATATCACTCCAGAATGGCACAATTTGGAAATCTTACTTTGAAAATCTGTATCAAAAAATTGAACCGACCGACCTCAACCAACCTCAGAGTAAAATAAAGCAAACACTAGAAGACATGGAAAAAACTATTAAGACTTATCAAAATCCATTAGATAAATCAATAACAATATCTGAAATATTAGAACATATTAAAAATCTTAAATTAAAGAAAGCATGTGGACAAGATCACATTAATAATGAAATGCTTAAACTCAGCAGTCCCAGCATGATTCAAACAATAGGCAAATGATTTAATCTGGTGTTCTGGTCCGGACACTTCCCTGAGATCTGGTCTGAGGGACTCATCACCCCCATATTTAAGAGCGGCGATCGATTCGACCCCAATAACTACCGCGGGATAAGTGTGGGCAGTGTGTTGGGAAAACTGTTCTGCAGTATCATACACACACGCATCGTCTCACACATCTCAGCACACAACATCTTAAATAAAGCACAGATTGGCTTTTTACCAAAACATCGCACATCCGACCACATCTACTCTCTCCACACTCTAATCAACAAGAACATCAACCACAAACAAAGGAAAATATTTGCATGTTTTGTAGACTTTAAAAAAGCATTTGATTCAATTTGGCATGATGGTCTACTGTACAAAATCCTACAAATTGGCATTGGCGGCAAAACATTTGACATTATTAAATCTCTGTACACCAACAGCAAAAGTGCGGTGAAGATGGGTAACCGCAGAACCGCGTTCTTCCAGCAGGGCCGTGGAGTGAGGCAGGGCTGCGGTCTGAGCCCAACTCTATTCAACATCTACATCAATGACCTGGCGTCAGCGCTGGAGAGCTCTACTGCGCCCGGCCTCACTCTACAGGGGTCAGAGGTCAGATGACCTGGTCCTGCTGTCCCGCACACCTGAGGGCCTTCAGCAGA